>NC_092259.1:16739310-16824310 GCF_036320965.1 Panulirus ornatus
ATTTATGAGAGTGTGATCAGATGAACCAACTGGGGGTGAGACCGTTTTTACAGCTGGATCGGACTTAGAGGTGAAAAACAGATCCAGAATATTAATAGAGTGGTCACAGCGATCAGGTGTATGGCTACGTAGAGTGGAAGGTAATTTGCGCCAGATCATTAAGAATGGAGAAGGTGAAGACTTCGATCCCTCGACCATCCGTATGGGAGGAATTCAACCATTCCCTATGGTGAACGATGAAATCCCCGAGGTAAAACTTCTTGGCTTGCGAGTGAGAGGAATTCAGATAGTCGAAGAAGGAAATAGAATATGCAAAATTAGGAGAGTAGTTGGCGTAAGAGAGAAAAAGTGTGGTAGTAGGGAGACAGAACATGACAAGCTCAAGACCTTTGAGGCGTACAGCAGGTGTGTTGATGTTGGAATAATCACAAATATTACTTTTGACCTGGAGTCATGAGTGAAGATTATGGTTAGACATGAAAATGGCACCAGTGAGAACATCATTAGGCAACTGTGTCTCTGACAGAAGTATATATATATATATATATATATATATATATATATATATATATATATATATATATATATATATATATATATATATGTACAGAGCATCAGATTGGGGAAGAGCAGTGTGGTTTCAGAAGTGGTAGAGGATGTGTGGATCAGGTGTTTGCTTTGAAGAATGTATGTGAGAAATACTTAGAAAAGCAAATGGATTTGTATGTAGCATTTATGGATCTGGAGAAGGCATATGATAGAGTTGATAGAGATGCTCTGTGGAAGGTATTAAGAATATATGGTGTGGGAGGAAAGTTGTTAGAAGCAGTGAAAAGTTTTTATCGAGGATGTAAGGCATGTGTACGTGTAGGAAGAGAGGAAAGTGATTGGTTCTCAGTGAATGTAGGTTTGCGGCAGGGGTGTGTGATGTCTCCATGGTTGTTTAATTTGTTTATGGATGGGGTTGTTAGGGAGGTAAATGCAAGAGTTTTGGAAAGAGGGGCAAGTATGAAGTCTGTTGGGGATGAGAGAGCTTGGGAAGTGAGTCAGTTGTTGTTCGCTGATGATACAGCGCTGGTGGCTGATTCATGTGAGAAACTGCAGAAACTGGTGACTGAGTTTGGTAAAGTGTGTGGAAGAAGAAAGTTAAGAGTAAATGTGAATAAGAGCAAGGTTATTAGGTACAGTAGGGTTGAGGGTCAAGTCAGTTGGGAGGTGAGTTTGAATGGAGAAAAACTGGAGGAAGTGAAGTGTTTTAGATATCTGGGAGTGGATCTGGCAGCGGATGGAACCATGGAAGCGGAAGTGGATCATAGGGTGGGGGAGGGGGCGAAAATTCTGGGGGCCTTGAAGAATGTGTGGAAGTCGAGAACATTACCTCGGAAAGCAAAAATGGGTATGTTTGAAGGAATAGTGGTTCCAACAATGTTGTATGGTTGCGAGGCGTGGGCTATGGATAGAGTTGTGCGCAGGAGGATGGATGTGCTGGAAATGAGATGTTTGAGGACAATGTGTGGTGTGAGGTGGTTTGATCGAGTGAGTAACGTAAGGGTAAGAGAGATGTGTGGAAATAAAACGAGCGTGGTTGAGAGAGCAGAAGAGGGTGTTTTGAAGTGGTTTGGGCACATGGAGAGGATGAGTGAGGAAAGATTGACCAAGAGGATATATGTGTCGGAGGTGGAGGGAACAAGGAGAAGAGGGAGACCAAATTGGAGGTGGAAAGATGGAGTGAAAAAGATTTTGTGTGATCGGGGCCTGAACATGCAGGAGGGTGAAAGGAGGGCAAGGAATAGAGTGAATTGGAGCGATGTGGTATACCGGGGTTGACGTGCTGTCAGTGGATTGAATCAAGGCATGTGAAGCGTCTGGGGTAAACCATGGAAAGCTGTGTAGGTATGTATATTTGCGTGTGTGGACGTATGTATATACATGTGTATGGGGGGGGGGGGGGGGGTTGGGCCATTTTCTTTCGTCTGTTTCCTTGCGCTACCTCGCAAACGCGGGAGACAGCGACAAAGTATAATAAATATATATATATGATAGAGTTGATAGAGATGCTCTGTGGAAGGTATTAAGAATATATGGTGTGGGAGGAAAGTTGTTAGAAGCAGTGAAAAGTTTTTATCGAGGATGTAAGGCATGTGTACGTGTAGGAAGAGAGGAAAGTGATTGGTTCTCAGTGAATGTAGGTTTGCGGCAGGGGTGTGTGATGTCTCCATGGTTGTTTAATTTGTTTATGGATGGGGTTGTTAGGGAGGTGAATGCAAGAGTTTTGGAAAGAGGGGCAAGTATGAAGTCTGTTGGGGATGAGAGAGCTTGGGAAGTGAGTCAGTTGTTGTTCGCTGATGATACAGCGCTGGTGGCTGATTCATGTGAGAAACTGCAGAAGCTGGTGACTGAGTTTGGTAAAGTGTGTGAAAGAAGAAAGTTAAGAGTAAATGTGAATAAGAGCAAGGTTATTAGGTACAGTAGGGTTGGGGGTCAAGTCAATTGGGAGGTAAGTTTGAATGGAGAAAAACTGGAGGAAGTAAAGTGTTTTAGATATCTGGGAGTGGATCTGGCAGCGGATGGAACCATGGAAGCGGAAGTGGATCATAGGGTGGGGGAGGGGGCGAAAATTCTGGGAGCCTTGAAGAATGTGTGGAAGTCGAGAACATTATCTCGGAAAGCAAAAATGGGTGTGTTTGAAGGAATAGTGGTTCCAACAATGTTGTATGGTTGCGAGGCGTGGGCTATGGATAGAGTTGTGCGCAGGAGGATGGATGTGCTGGAAATGAGATGTTTGAGGACAATGTGTGGTGTGAGGTGGTTTGATCGAGTAAGTAACGTAAGGGTAAGAGAGATGTGTGGAAATAAAAAGAGCGTGGTTGAGAGAGCAGAAGAGGGTGTTTTGAAATGGTTTGGGCATATGGAGAGAATGAGTGAGGAAAGATTGACCAAGATGATATATGTGTCGGAGGTGGAGGGAACGAGGAGAAGTGGGAGACCAAATTGGAGGTGGAGAGATGGAGTGAAAAAGATTTTGTGTGATCGGGGCCTGAACATGCAGGAGGGTGAAAGGAGGGCAAGAAATAGAGTGAATTGGATCGATGTGGTATACCTGGGTTGACGTGCTGTCAGTGGATTGAATCAGGGCATGTGAAGCGTCTGGGGTAAACCATGGAAAGCTGTGTAGGTATGTATATTTGCGTGTGTGGACGTATGTATATACATGTGTATGGGGGTGGGTTGGGCCATTTCTTTCGTCTGTTTCCTTGCGCTACCTCGCAAACGCGGGAGACAGCGACAAAGCAAAAAAAAAAAAAAAAAAAAAAATATATATATATATATATATATATATATATATATATATATATATATATATATATATATATATATATATATATATATATTTATTAATTTATTTATTTATTTATTTATTTATTTATTATTATACTTTGTCGCTGTCTCCCGCGATAGCGAGGTAGCGCAAGGAAACAGACGAATGAGTGTCCCAACCCACCCACATACACATGTATATACATACACGTCCACACACGCACATATACATACCTATACATCTCAACGTATATATATATATATATATATATATATATATATATATATATATATATATATATATACACATGTACATAATTCATACTGTCTGCCCTTATTCATTCCTGTCGCCACCCCGCCACACATGAAATAACAACCTCCTCCCCCCGCATGTGCGCGAGGTAGCGCTAGGAAAAGACAACAAAGGCCACATTCGTTCACACTCACTCTCTAGCTGTCATGTACAATGCACCGAAACCACAGCTCCCTTTCCACATCCAGGCCCCACAGAACTTTCCATGGTTTACCCCAGACGCTACACATGCCCTGGTTCAATCCATTGACAGCACGTCGACCCCGGCATACCACATCGTTCCAATTCACTCTTTTCCTTGCACGCCTTTCACCCTCCTGCATGTTTAAGCCCCGATCACTCAAAATCTTTTTCACTCCATCTCTCCACCTCCAATTTGGTCTCCCACAACTCGTTCCCTTCATCTCTGACACATATATCTTCTTGGTCAATCTGTCCTCACTCATTCTCTCCATGTGACCAAACCATTTCAAAACACCCTCTTCTGCTCTCTCAACCATACTCTTTTTATTACCACACATCTCTCTTACCCTTTCATTACTTACTCGATCAAACCACCTCACACCAGATATTGCCTTCAAACATCTCATTTCCAGCACATCCACCAATGAATAAAGGCAGCAAGTATGAATTATGTGCTTGTGTAAATATGTATATGTCTGTGTATGTATATATATATGTATGTATACGTTGAAATGTATAGGTATGTATATATGTGTGTGTGGACATGTATGTATATACTGGGAGATGTATAAAAGAAAGAGGCAGGAGGTCAAGAGAAAGGTGCAAGAGGTGAAAAAGAAGGCAAATGAGACTTGGGGTGAGAGAGTATTATTAAATTTTAGGGAGACTGAAAAGGTGTTTTGGAAGGAGGTGAATATAGTGCGTAAAACCACAGAACAAATGGGAACATCGGTGAAGGGGCTAATAGGGTGGTAATAACAAGTAGTGGTGATGTAAGGAGATGGAGTGAGCATTTTGAAGGTTTGTTGAATGTGTTATATGATAGAGTGACAGATATATGGTGTTTTAGTAGAAGTAGTGTGCGAAGTGAGAGGGTTAGGAAGAGTGATTTAGTAAATAGAGAAGAGGTGGCGAAAGCTTTGCAGAAGATGAAAACGGGCAAGGCGGCGAGTTTGGATGGTATTGCAGTGGAATTTATTTAAAAAGGGGGTGACTGTGTTGGTAAGAATATTTAATGTATGTATGGCTCATGGTGAAGTGTCTGAGGATTGGCGGAATGCATGCATAGTGTCATCGTACAAAGGCAAAGTGGATAAAGGTGAGTGTTCAAATTACAGAGGTATAAATTTGTTGAGTATTCCTGGGAAATAATATGTGGAGGTATTGATTGAGAGGGTGAAGGCATGTACAGAGCATCAGATTGGGGAAAAGCAGTGTGGTTTCAGAAGTGGTAGAGGATGTGTGGATCAGGTGTTTGCTTTGAAGAATGTATGTGAGAATACTTAGAAAAACAAATGGATTTGTATGTAGCATTTATGGATCTGCAGAAGGCATATGATAAGAGTTGATAGAGATGCTCTATGGAAGGTATTAAGAATATATGGTGTGGGAGGCAAGTTGCTAGAAGCAGTGAAACGTTTTTATCGAGGATGTAAGGTATTTGTACGAATAGGAAGAGAGGAAAGTGATTGGTTCTCAGTGAATATCGGTTTGCGGCAGGGGTGCGTGATGTCGCCATGGTTGTTTAATTTGTTTATGGATGGGGTTGTTAGGGAGGTGAATGCAAGAGTTTTGGAGAGAGGGGCAAGTATGCAGTCTGTTGTGGATGAGAGAGCTTGGGAAGTGAGTCAGTTGTTCTTTGCAGATGATACAACGCTGGTGGCTGTTTCGGGTGAGAAAATGCAGAATCTGGTGACTGAGTTTGGTCAAGTGTGTGAAAGAAGAAAGCTGAGAGTAAATGTGAATAAGAGCAAGGTTATTAGGTACAGTAGGGTTGAGGGACAAGTCAGTTGGGAGGGAAGTTTGAATGGAGAAAAACTGGAGGAAGTGAAGTGTTTTAGATATCTGGGAGTGGACTTAGCAGCGGATGGAAGATGGATGCGCAAATGAGTCACAGGGTGGGGGAGGGAGCGAAGGTTCTGGGAGCGTTGAAGAATATGTAGAAGGCGAGAACGTTATCCCGAAAAGCAAAAATGGGTATGTTTGAGGGAATGGTGGTTCCAAAAATGTTAAGTGGTTGGTAGGCATGGGCTATAGATATAGTTGTGCGGAGGAGGGTGGATGTGTTGGAAATGAAATGTTTGAGGACAGTGTGTGGTTTGAGGAGATTTGATTAAGTAATGAAAGGGTAAGAGAGATGTTTGGTAATGAAAAGAGTGTGGTTGTGAGAGCAGATTAGGGTGTGTTGAAATGGTTTGAACACATGGAGAGAATGAGTGAGGAAAGATTGACGAAGAGGAAATATGTGTGTCAGAGGTCGAGAGAAGGAGAAGCGGGAGACCAAATTGAAGTTGGAAGGATGGAGTGAAAAAGACTTTGAGCCATCGGGGCCTGAACATGCAGGAAGGTGAAAGGCCTGCAAGGAGTAGAGTGGATTAGAACGATGTCTTATACTGGGGTAGACCTGCTGTCAATGGATTGAACTAAGGCATGTGAAGCCTCTTGGTGTAAACTATGGAAAGTTTTGTGGGGTCTGGATGTGGAAAGGGAGCTGTGGTTTCGGTGCATTATATATGACAGCTAGAAACTGATTGTGAACGAATGTGGCCTTTTTTATGTATTCTTGGCGCTACCTCGCTGGAGCAGGGGATGGCGATGGTGTTTTCCTGTGAGGCGTGGTAGCGACAGGAATAGATGAAGGCAAGCAAGTATGAATATGCACATGTGTATGTATTTATATGTACGTATATGTTGATATGTATATGTATGTATCTATGCGTATGTGGGCCTTTATGTACATATGTGTATATGAGTGGATGAGCCATTCTTCGTCTGTTTCCTGGCGCTACTTTGCTGACTCGGGAAACAACGATTATGTATGATATATATATATATATATATATATATATATATATATATATATATATATATATATATATATATATATATATATATTTTTTTTTTTTTATACTTTGTCGCTGTCTCCCGCGTTTGCGAGGTAGCGCAAGGAAACAGACGAAAGAAATGGCCCCCCCCCCCATACACATGTATATACATACGTCCACACACGCAAATATACATACCTACACAGCTTTCCATGGTTTACCCCAGACGCTTCACATGCCTTGATTCAATCCACTGACAGCACGTCAACCCCGGTATACCACATCGCTCCAATTCACTCTATTCCTTGCCCTCCTTTCACCCTCCTGCATGTTCAGGCCCCGATCACACAAAATCTTTTTCACTCCATCTTTCCACCTCCAATTTGGTCTCCCTCTTCTCCTTGCTCCCTCCACCTCCGACACATATATCCTCTTGGTCAATCTTTCCTCACTCATCCTCTCCATGTGCCCAAACCACTTCAAAACACCCTCTTCTGCTCTCTCAACCACGCTCTTTTTATTTCCACACATCTCTCTTACCCTTACGTTACTCACTCGATCAAACCACCTCACACCACACATTGTCCTCAAACATCTCATTTCCAGCACATCCATCCTCCTGCGCACAACTCTATCCATAGCCCACGCCTCGCAACCATACAACATTGTTGGAACCACTATTCCTTCAAACACACCCATTTTTGCTTTCCGAGATAATGTTCTCGACTTCCACACATTCTTCAAGGCTCCCAGAATTTTCGTCCCCTCCCCCATCCTATGATCCACTTCCGCTTCCATGGTTCCATCCGCTGCCAGATCCACTCCCAGATATCTAAAACACTTCACTTCTGGTGACTGAGTTTGGTAAAGTGTGTGAAAGAAGAAAGTTAAGAGT
Source organism: Panulirus ornatus (assembly GCF_036320965.1). Taxonomy (NCBI): domain Eukaryota; kingdom Metazoa; phylum Arthropoda; class Malacostraca; order Decapoda; family Palinuridae; genus Panulirus; species Panulirus ornatus. Next base: position 16,746,845 of record NC_092259.1, read on the forward strand.
AAATGTGAATAAGAGCAAGGTTATTAGGTACAGTAGGGTTGAGGGTCAAGTCAATTGGGAGGTGAGTTTGAATGGAGAAAAACTGGAGGAAGTAAAGTGTTTTAGATATCTGGGAGTGGATCTGGCAGCGGATGGAACCATGGAAGCGGAAGTGGATCATAGGATGGGGGAGGGGACGAAAATTCTGGGAGCCTTGAAGAATGTGTGGAAGTCGAGAACATTATCTCGGAAAGCAAAAATGGGTGTGTTTGAAGGAATAGTGGTTCCAACAATGTTGTATGGTTGCGAGGCGTGGGCTATGGATAGAGTGGTGCGCAGGAGGATGGATGTGCTGGAAATGAGATGTTTGAGGACAATGTGTGGTGTGAGGTGGTTTGATCGAGTAAGTAACGTAAGGGTAAGAGAGATGTGTGGAAATAAAAAGAGCGTAGTTGAGAGAGCAGAAGAGAGTGTTTTGAAATGGTTTGGGCACATGGAGAGAATGAGTGAGGAAAGATTGACCAAGAGGATATATGTGTCGGAGGTGGAGGGAACGAGGAGAAGAGGGAGACCAAATTGGAGGTGGAAAGATGGAGTGAAAAAGATTTTGTGTGATCGGGGCCTGAACATGCAGGAGGGTGAAAGGAGGGCAAGGAATAGAGTGAATTGGAGCGATGTGGTATACCGGGGTTGACGTGCTGTCAGTGGATTGAATCAGGGCATGTGAAGCGTCTGGGGTAAACCATGGAAAGCTGTGTAGGTATGTATATTTGCGTGTGTGGACGTATGTATATACATGTGTATGGGGGTGGGTTGGGCCATTTCTTTCGTCTGTTTCCTTGCGCTACCTCGCAAACGCGGGAGACAGCGATAAAGCAAAAAAAAAAAAAATATATATATATATATATATATATGTATATATATATATATATATATATATATATATATATATATATATATATATATATATATATATATAGTTAGGTATGCTACTAGGCAGGACCGCATGTTATATGTTACGAATCATTCTGGGCAGGATCGTCCATTATATATTAGTTACGTACACTGGATGACGTTATATTAACGTTATGGGATGAAAGCAAACACCAGGGTTAAATCTACATATAATACAAGATATAAGAATACAAGATAACAAAGCACATTCATCGCCTACAAACACTTTCGTTAACACTTAACATTCAATATTCCACATTCTACATTCCAGGTAAGATTTCAGACCAGGAGATCTCTTTCCTATACGACAAGTTGACTATAAAATCATGATACAAGACACTTAATCGTTGGGCAATTGTATGACAAGTTATGATACATTGTTACACTCAGACGTGACGTGACACAATATAACATCTTACAATGTAGGGCAGCGGTGACTACGGGGTTCGGGACATTATGCAGAGGAAAATCAAACACGATAAGTTCCCAAGTGCACTTTCGTGTAATGATCACATTGTTCGGGTTGATGTGTTTTGGGTCTGGCATCATATCGGTCATAAATATTATCATGTGGACAAGAAAGGGAACTGTTTACACATTTTGCCTATAATAGAGTTATCCACTTTGTATCGATCTTCACAAATATTGATGTTACAATTCTTTGTGTATTTGATAATAAAATGTTCAGTGATATTTCTCGTGGTTAAGGAATTACAATTACCTAGTCAGTATATTGGGCATAATTTTTAACATTATTAAACAAAACATTTAATTCTTGTCCTGTTATTATACTAGGTTTATGTTGCTTAAGTCACACACATAGATCCTTACCAGTCTGGCCAACGTAAGATATATTACAATTTGTATATGTAACACAGCTGGCAGAATATTATTGTGCGTTCCTGATTAAGATATTGTTTATAGTATTGTTGTTGCGGAAGAAAACATTGCCATTAAAGGATTATAACCACCTGGGAAGTAATGTGAAATTATCAGTAAATGGGAGAACTAAATGACCCTTGGTATGAGGGGGAGGTATGTGAGGTTGTGGGCGAGAGGTGTGAGGAACGCTGAGTGTGGGCGAGAGTTATGAGGTGGGGGGGAGGGGGATGTGTCGAGACGAGAGTGGACACCCCCTGTACGTTGTCCTATTTATCAGAACGGGTCATGATTCCAGACCTCGGAACCCCATATATATATATATATATATATATATATATATATATATATATATATACATATACCAATAAAGTGGTAGTTATCATGTCGGAGTCCAGGCATTTAAGACGGCAGTCGCTCCAGCTCAGCAGTAGCAGCCCTCACAAGCACGGGAGGGGGGGGGGGGGCTGGCTGCCTAGCAACACGTGCCTTACGTAAAGTCATCACCCACCTGCTGCCAGTCATCACCCACCTGCTGCCAGTCATCACCCACCTCCTGCCAGTCATCACCCTCCTGCTGCCAGTCATCACCCACCTGCTGCCAGTCATCACCCACCTGCTGCCAGTCATCACCCACCTCCTGCCAGTCATCACCCACCTCCTGCCAGTCATCACCCACCTGCTGCCAGTCATCACCCACCTGCTGCCAGTCATCACCCACCTCCTGCCAGTCATCACTCACCTGCTGCCAGTCATCACCCACCTGCTGCCACTCATCACCCACCTCTTGCCAGTCATCACCCACCTCCTGCCAGTCATCACTCACCTGCTGCCAGTCATCACCCACCTGCTGCCAGTCATCACCTACCTGTTGCCAGTCATCACCCACCTGCTGCCAGTCATCACCCACCTGCTGCCAGTCATCACCCACCTGCTGCCAGTCATCACCCACCTCCTGCCAGTCATCACCCACCTGCTACCAGTCATCACCCACATCCTGCCAGTCATCACCCACCTGCTGCCAGTCATCACCCACCTGCTGCCAGTCATCACCCACCTCCTGCCATTCATCACCCACCTGCCAGTCATCACCCACCTGCTGCCAGTCATTCACCCACCTGCTGCCAGTCATCACCCACATCACTACCTCCTGCCATTCATCACCCATCTGCTGCCAGTCATCCCCCACCTGCTGCCAGTCATCACCCACCTCCTGCCAGTCATCACCCACCTCCTGCCAGTCATCACCCACCTCCTGCCAGTCATCACCCACCTGCTGCCATTCATCACCCACCTCCTGCCAGTCATCACCCACCTCCTGCCAGTCATCACTCACCTGCTGCCAGTCATCACCCACCTCCTGCCAGTCATCACCCATCTGCTGCCAGTCATCCCCCACCTGCTGCCAGTCATCACCCACCTGCTGCCAGTCATCACCCACCTCCTGCCAGTCATCACCCACCTGCTGCCAGTCATCACCCACCTGCTGCCAGTCATCCCCCACCTGCTGCCAGTCATTCACCCACCTCCTGCCACTCATCACCCACCTGCTGCCAGTCATCACCCACCTGCTGCCAGTCATCACCCACCTCCTGCCAGTCATTCACCCACCTGCTGCCAGTCATCACCCACATCACTACCTCCTGCCATTCATCACCCATCTGCTGCCAGTCATCCCCCACCTGCTGCCAGTCATCACCCACCTCCTGCCAGTCATCACCCACCTCCTGCCAGTCATCACCCACCTCCTGCCAGTCATCACCCACCTGCTGCCATTCATCACCCACCTCCTGCCAGTCATCACCCACCTCCTGCCAGTCATCACCCACCTCCTGCCAGTCATCACTCACCTGCTGCCAGTCATCACCCACCTCCTGCCAGTCATCACCCATCTGCTGCCAGTCATCCCCCACCTGCTGCCAGTCATCACCCACCTGCTGCCAGTCATCACCCACCTCCTGCCAGTCATCACCCACCTGCTGCCAGTCATCACCCACCTGCTGCCAGTCATCCCCCACCTGCTGCCAGTCATTCACCCACCTGCTGCCACTCATCACCCACCTGCTGCCGGTCATCACCCACCTCCTGCCAGTCATTACCCACCTGCTGCCAGTCATCACCCACCTGCTGCCAGTCATCGATGACCCACCTCCTGCCAGTATCGATGACCCACCTGCTGCCAGTCATCACCCACCTACTGCCAGTCATTCACCCACCTGCTGCCAGTCATCACCCACCTCCTGCCAGTCATCACCCACCTGCTGCCAGTCATCACCCACCTCCTGCCACTCATCACCCACCTGCTGCCAGTCATCACCCACCTGCTGCCAGTCATCACCCACCTGCTGCCAGTCATCACCCACCTGCTGCCAGTCATCACCCACCTCCTGCCAGTCATCACCCACCTCCTGCCAGTCATCACCCATCTGCTGCCAGTCATCCACCTGCTGCCAGTCATCACCCACCTCCTGCCAGTCATCACCCACCTGCTGCCAGTCATCACCCACCTCCTGCCAGTCATTACCCACCTGCTGCCAGTCATCACCCACCTGCTGCCAGTCATTCACCCACCTGCTGCCACTCATCACCCACCTGCTGCCGGTCATCACCCACCTCCTGCCAGTCATTACCCACCTGCTGCCAGTCATCACCCACCTGCTGCCAGTCATCACCCACCTCCTGCCAGTCATCACCCACCTCCTGCCAGTCATCACCCATCTGCTGCCAGTCATCCACCTGCTGCCAGTCATCACCCACCTCCTGCCAGTCATCACCCACCTGCTGCCAGTCATCACCCACCTCCTGCCAGTCATTACCCACCTGCTGCCAGTCATCACCCACCTGCTGCCAGTCATCACCCACCTGCTGCCACTCATCACCCACCTGCTGCCAGGTCATCACCCACCTCTGCCAGTCATCACCCACCTGCTGCCAGTCATCACCCACCTGCCTGCCAGTCATCGACCCACCTCCTGCCAGTCATCGACCCACCTGCTGCCAGTCATCACCCACCTCCTGCCAGTCATTCACCCACCTGCTGCCAGTCATCACCCACCTCCTGCCAGTCATCACCCACCTGCTGCAGTCATCACCCACCTCCTGCCAGTCATCACCCACCTGCTGCCAGTCATCACCCACCTGCTGCCAGTCATCACCCACCTGCTGCCAGTCATCACCACCTGCTGCCAGTCATCACCCACCTCCTGCCAGTCATCACCCACCTGCTGCCAGTCATCACCCACCTGCTGCCAGTCATCACCCACCTCCTGCCAGTCATCACCCACCTGCTGCCGGTCATCACCCACCTCCTGCCAGTCATTACCCACCTGCTGCCAGTCATCACCCACCTGCTGCCAGTCATCGATGACCCACCTCCTGCCAGTCATCGATGACCCACCTGCTGCCAGTCATCACCCACCTGCTGCCAGTCATTCACCCACCTGCTGCCAGTCATCACCCACCTCCTGCCAGTCATCACCCACCTGCTGCCAGTCATCACCCACCTCCTGCCACTCATCACCCACCTGCTGCCAGTCATCACCCACCTGCTGCCAGTCATCACCCACCTGCTGCCAGTCATCACCCACCTGCTGCCAGTCATCACCCACCTCCTGCCAGTCATCACCCACCTCCTGCCAGTCATCACCCATCTGCTGCCAGTCATCCACCTGCTGCCAGTCATCACCCACCTCCTGCCAGTCATCACCCACCTGCTGCCAGTCATCACCCTCCTGCTGCCAGTCATCACCCACCTCCTGCCAGTCATCACCCACCTGCTGCCAGTCATCACCCACCTGCTGCCAGTCATCACCCACCTCCTGCCAGTCATCACCCACCTGCCAGTCATCACCCATCTGCCAGTCATCACCCACCTCCTGCCAGTCATCACCCAGCTCCTGCCAGTCATCACCCACCTGCTGCCAGTCATCACCCACCTCCAGCCAGTCATCACCCACCTCCTGCCAGTCATCACCCACCTCCTGCCAGTCATCACCCACCTCTTGCCAGTCATCACCCACCTGCTGCCAGTCATCACCCACCTGCTGCCAGTCATCACCCACCTCCTGCCAGTCATCACTCATCTGCTGCCAGTCATCACCCACCTGCTGCCAGTCATCACCCACCTCCTGCCAGTCATCACCCACCTGCCAGTCATCACCCACCTGCCAGTCATCACCCACCTGCTGCCAGTCATCACCCACCTCCTGCCAGTCATCACTCATCTGCTGCCAGTCATCACCCACCTGCTGCCAGTCATCACCCACCTCCTACCAGTCATCACCCACCTGCTGCCAGTCTTCACCTACTTGCTGCCAGTCATTACCCACCTGCTGCCAGTCATCACCCACCTGCTGCCAGTCATTCACGCACCTCCTGCTAGTCATCACCCAAATCCTGCCAGCCATCACCCACCTGCTTCCAGCCATTCACGCACCTCCTGCCAGTCATCACCCACCTGCTTCCAGCCATTCACGCACCTCCTGCCAGCCATCACCCACCTGCTTCCAGCCATTCACGCACCTCCTGCCAGTCATCACCCACCTGCTGGCAGTCATTCACCCACCTCCTGCCAGTCATCACCCACCTCCTGCCAGTCATCACACATCACACTGTATTAGTGCGTGCGTCACATGCTGTGGGGCCTCACACCGTGCTAGTGCGTCACATGCTGCGGGCCGCCTTACTATGTTCATGCGTCACATGCTATGGCTGCTACACACCGTGTTAGTGCGTCACATGCTGTGGGGCCTCACACCGTGTTAGTGCGTCACATGCTGTGGGGCCTCACACCGTGATAGTGTGTCACATGCTGTGGGGCCTCACACCGTGTTAGTGCGTCACATGCTGTGGGACCCTCACACCGTGTTAGTGCGTCACATGCTATGGCTGCTTCACACCGTGTTAGTGCGTCACATGCTATGGGGCGCCTCACCCCGTGTCAGTGCATCACATACTGTCGCTACCTTACACCGTGTTACGTCACATGCTATGGGTGCCTCACACCGTGTTAGTGAGTCATGCTCTGGGTGCCTCACTCCGTGTTAGTGCGTCACATGCTGTGGGGCCTCACCGTGTTAGTGCGTCACATGCTATGGCTGCCTCACACCGTGTTAGTGCGTCACATGCTGTGGAGCCTCACACTGTGTTAGTGCGTCACATGCTGTGGGGCCTCACATCGTGTTAGTGCGTCACTTGCTATTGCTGCCTTAAACCGTGTTACGTCACATGCTGTGGGTGCCTCACTCTATGTTAGTGCGTCACATGCTGTGGGTGCCTCACACCGTGTTAGTACGTCACATGCTGTGGGTCCTTACACCGTGTTAGTGTGTCACATGCTGTGAGGCCTCACACCGTGTTAGTGCGTGACTTGCTGTTGCTACCGTACACCGCGTTACGTCACGTGGGTGCCTCACACCGTGTTAGTGCGTCACATGCTGTGGGGCCCTCACACCATGTTAGTGCGTCACATGCTGTGGGGCGCTTCACTCCGTGCTAGTGCTAACATGCTTTGGGGCCTCACACCGTGCTAGTGCGTCACATGCTGTGGGTGCCTCACACCGTGTTATTGCGTTACATGCTGTGGGGCCTCGCACCGTGTTAGTGTGTCACATGCTATTTGGGTCTCACACCGTGTTAGTGCGTCACATGCTATGGCTGCCTCACACCGTCTTAGTGCGTTACATGCTGTGGGGCCTCACACCGTGTTAGTGCGTCACATGCTGTGGGTGCCTCACTCCGTGTTAGTGCGTCACATGCTGTAGGGCCCTCACACCATGTTAGTGCGTCACATGCCGTGGGGCGCTTCACTCCGTGTTAGTGCGTCACATGCTATTTGGGCCTCACACCGTGTTAGTGCGTCACATGCTTTGGCTGCCTCACACCGTGTTAGTGCGTCACATGCTGTGGGGCTTCACACCGTGTTAGTGCGTCACATACTGTGGGGCCTCACACCGTGTTAGTGCGTCACATGCTGTTGCTACCTTACACCGTGTAACGTCACATGCTGTGGGGCCTCACATCGTGTTAGTGCGTCACATGCTGTGGGGCCTTCACACCATGTTAGTGCGTCACATGCTGTAGGGCGCTTCACTCCTTGTTATTGCGTCACACGCTGTGGGGCCTCACACCGTGTTAGTGCGTCACATGCTGTGGGTGCCTCACACCGTGTTAGTGCGTCATATGCTGTGGGTGCCTCACACCGTCTTAGTGCGTCACATGCTGTGGGTGCCTCACACTGTGTTAGTGCGTCACATGCTGTGGAGCCTCACGCTGTGTTAGTGCGTCACATGCTGTGGGGCCTCACACCGTGTTAGTGCGTCGCCTGCTGTTGCTACCTTACACCGTGTTACGTCACATGCTGTGGGTGCCTCACACCGTGTTAGTGCGTCACATGCTGTAGGTCCTCACACCGTGTTAGTGCGTCACATGCTGGGGAGCCTTACACCGTGTTAGTGTGTCACATGCTGTGGGGCCTCACACCGTGTTAGTGCGTCACTTGCTGTTGCTACCGTACACCCTGTTACGTCACATCCTGTGGGTGCCTCACACTGTGTTAGTGCGTCACATGCTGTGGGGCCCTCACACCACGTTAGTGTGTCACATGCTGTGGGGCGCTTCACTCCGTGTTAATGCGTCACATGCAGTGGGGCCCTCACACCATGTTAGTACGTCACATGCTTTGGGGCGCTTCACTCCGTGTTATTGCGTTACATGCTGTGGGGCCCCACCGTGTAAGTGCGTCACATGCTGTGGGTGCCTCACACCGTGTTAGTGCATCACAGAAATACTAACCCGAGTTAATATGAAGTATAAAGGGAACACGGGTGGGAGAAAGAGAATACGGTTCTTAAAGGACCAAACCACACGGCTACATAGTCGCCCCATTATTGATACACGACACGGGCTTTTGTGCCCCCTTCTGGTGAACTGAGGTGTTCACCAGTCCGTGCTGGTGAACACAGTGGTCATCTGTGATGGTGAACGCGTGTGTTTATCATTCGTTCTGCTGGTGAACACGGGTATTCATCATTTATTCGCTTGTGAACATGTGTTCATAATTCAGTCTGTTGTTGAACATAGGTTTTCACCATTCTGTCTGCTGGTGAACAAAGTTGTTCATGCAGTTTGATGGTGAACACTCGTTCATCATCCACTGCTGGTGAACACAGTTGTTTTTCACACACTGGTGGTGAACATAGTTGTTCATCATGCACTGGTGGTGAACACCATTGTTCAACATCCACTGCTGCTGAAAATAGGTGTTCATCATCCACTGCTGATGAGCACAGGTGTTCTTCATCCATTGCTAGTGAACACAGGTGTTCGTCATTCACTGCTGGTGGACACAGCTGTTCTTCACCCACTGTTGGTGGACATCGTTGTTCATCGTACACTGGTGGTGAACACAGTTGTTCATCATCCACTACTGGTGAACACAGGTGTTCATCATCCAGTGCTAGTGAACTGAGTTGTTCATCATCCACTGCTTGTGAACACAAGTGTTCATCATCCATTACTGGTGAACACAGGTGTTCATCATCAACTTTTGGTGAACACAGTTCATCATCCACTGTTGGTGAACACAGTTATTCATCATCCACTGATGTTGAACTCGATTGTTCATCATCCGCTGCTGGTGAACACAGTTGTTCATCATCCTGTGGTGTTGAACACGGTTGTTCATCATCCCCTGCTGGTGAACACTGTGGTGAACACAGGTGTTCTCGTGCAGAACACAGACGTTAGTTAAGGATGCTGGTGAGGCCCACTTCGGGGTCGTTACGTCACAGCGGACCTGATAACCAATCAGGGGCCGGCCAGGGCAGCCTTTGACGTCATGGAACATGACGTGCCACTCAACCCCCCCCCCCCCTCCCCCCGCGATAATGGACTCGCCCAAACTCCAGACGAATTATATCCCCCTCCTCCCCCACTCCCCCCCCCTGAGGAAGGTGTTCGTGGGGAGGATCACGTCCACACGAACGAGCATAATGGTGTTGTACTACGGCCCCAGACATTCCCTGATGAGATAATGCTCGCTGAGTGAGAGGAGGAGGAGGAGGAGGAGGAGGAGGGAGCCTTAAGGATGCGCAGTTCCTTCTCCAAGGAAGAAAGAAAATGGGAGGACGGCTACACTTCAAGCGTGATGGGGGAAACATCCTGAAAGATATCTTTTATGGTATCTTAAACCTGCGCCTGAGGCTTGTGTCGCGTCATCTGGATCACTTGAGGATAACCAGGGCAGAAGGGGACGTGGTCTGGTTGTAGGTTGTTATATGTACGAGGGCAGAAGGGGACGTGGTCTGGTTGTAGGTTGTTATATGTACGAGGGCAGAAGGGGACGTGGTCTGGTTGTAGGTTGTTATATGTACGAGGGCAGAAGGGGACGTGGTCTGGTTGTAGGTTGTTATATGTACGAGGGCAGAAGGGGACGTGGTATTGTTGTAGGTTGTTATATGTACGAGGTCAGAAGGGGACGTGGTCTGGTTGTAGGTTGTTATATGTACGAGGGCAGAAGGGGACGTGGTCTTGTTGTAGGTTGTTATATGTACGAGGACAGAAGGGGACGTGGTCTTGTTGTAGGTTGTTATATGTACGAGGGCAGAAGGGGACGTGGTCTGGTTGTAGGTTGTTATATGTACGAGGGCAGAAGGGGACGTGGTCTGGTTGTAGGTTGTTATAGGTACGAGGGCAGAAGGGGACGTGGTCTGGTTGTAGGTTGTTATATGTACGAGGGCAGAAGGGGACGTGGTCTGGTTGTAGGTTGTTATATGTACGAGGGCAGAAGGGGACGTGGTCTTGTTGTAGGTTGTTATATACGAGGGCAGAAGGGGACGTGGTCTTGTAGGTTGTTATATGTACGAGGGTAGAAGGGGACGTGGTCTGGTTGTAGGTTGTTATATGTACGAGGGCAGAAGGGGACGTGGTCTGGTTGTAGGTTGTTATATGTACGAGGGCAGAAGGGGACGTGGTCTGGTTGTAGGTTGTTATATGTACGAGGGCAGAAGGGGACGTGGTCTGGTTGTAGGTTGTTATATGTACGAGGACAGAAGGGGACGTGGTCTTGTTGTAGGTTGTTATATGTACGAGGGCAGAAGGGGACGTGGTCTTGTTGTAGGTTGTTATATGTACGAGGGCAGAAGGGGACGTGGTCTTATTGTAGGTTGTTATATGTACGAGGGCAGAAGGGGACGTGGTCTGGTTGTAGGTTGTTATATGTACGAGGACAGAAGAGGACGTGGTCTTGTTGTAGGTTGTTATATGTACGAGGGCAGAAGGGGACGTGGTCTTGTTGTAGGTTGTTATATGTACGAGGACAGAAGGGGACGTTGTCTTGTTGTAGGTTGTTATATGTACGAGGGCAGAAGGGGACGTGGTCTTGTTGTAGGTTGTTATATGTACGAGGGCAGAAGGGGACGTGGTCTTGTTGTAGGTTGTTATATGTACGAGGACAGAAGGGGACGTGGTCTTGTTGTAGGTTGTTATATGTACGAGGGCAGAAGGGGACGTGGTCTGGTTGTAGGTTGTTATATGTACGAGGGCAGAAGGGGACGTGGTCTGGTTGTAGGTTATATGTACGAGGGCAGAAGGGGACGTGGTCTGGTTGTAGGTTGTTATATGTACGAGGGCAGAAGGGGACGTGGTCTTGTTGTAGGTTGTTATATGTACGAGGACAGAAGGGGACGTGGTCTTGTTGTAGGTTGTTATATGTACGAGGGCAGAAGGGGACGTGGTCTTGTTGTAGGTTGTTATATGTACGAGGGCAGAAGGGGACGTGGTCTTGTTGTAGGTTGTTATATGTACGAGGACAGAAGGGGACGTGGTCTTGTTGTAGGTTGTTATATGTACGAGGGCAGAAGGGGACGTGGTCTTGTTGTAGGTTGTTATATGTACGAGGGCAGAAGGGGACGTGGTCTTGTTGTAGGTTGTTATATGTACGAGGGACAGAAGGGGACGTGGTCTTGTTGTAGGTTGTTATATGTACGAGGGCAGAAGGGGACGTGGTCTGGTTGTAGGTTGTTATATGTACGAGGGCAGAAGGGGACGTGGTCTGGTTGTAGGTTGTTATATGTACGAGGGCACAAGGGGACGTGGTCTTGTTGTAGGTTGTTATATGTACGAGGGCACAAGGAGACGTGGTCTGGTTGTAGGTTGTTATATGTACGAGGGCAGAAGGGGACGTGGTCTGGTTGTAGGTTGTTATATGTACGAGGGCAGAAGGGGACGTGGTCTTGTTGTAGGTTGTTATATGTACGAGGGCACAAGGAGACGTGGTCTGGTTGTAGGTTGTTATATGTACGAGGACAGAAGGGGACGTGGTCTGGTTGTAGGTTGTTATATGTACGAGGGACAGAAGGGGACGTGGTCTTGTTGTAGGTTGTTATATGTACGAGGGCAGAAGGGGACGTGGTCTTGTTGTAGGTTGTTATATGTACGAGGGCACAAGGAGACGTGGTCTGGTTGTAGGTTGTTATATGTACGAGGGCACAAGGGGACGTGGTCTTGTTGTAGGTTGTTATATGTACGAGGACAGAAGGGGACGTGGTCTTGTTGTAGGTTGTTATATGTACGAGGGCAGAAGGGGACGTGGTCTTGTTGTAGGTTGTTATATGTACGAGGGCAGAAGGGGACGTGGTCTTGTTGTAGGTTGTTATATGTACGAGGACAGAAGGGGACGTGGTCTGGTTGTAGGTTGTTATATGTACGAGGGCAGAAGGGGACGTGGTCTTGTTGTAGGTTGTTATATGTACGAGGGCAGAAGGGGACGTGGTCTGGTTGTAGGTTGTTATATGTACGAGGGCACAAGGGGACGTGGTCTTGTTGTAGGTTGTTATATGTACGAGGGCACAAGGAGACGTGGTCTGGTTGTAGGTTGTTATATGTACGAGGGCAGAAGGGGACGTGGTCTTGTTGTAGGTTGTTATATGTACGAGGGCACAAGGAGACGTGGTCTGGTTGTAGGTTGTTATATGTACGAGGGCAGAAGGGGACGTGGTCTTGTTGTAGGTTGTTATATGTACGAGGGCAGAAGGGGACGTGGTCTGGTTGTAGGTTGTTATATGTACGAGGGTAGAAGGGGACGTGGTCTGGTTGTAGGTTGTTATATGTACGAGGGCAGAAGGGGACGTGGTCTGGTTGTAGGTTGTTATATGTACGAGGGTAGAAGGGGACGTGGTCTTGTTGTAGGTTGTTATATGTACGAGGGCAGAAGGGGACGTGGTCTTGTTGTAGGTTGTTATATGTACGAGGGCAGAAGGGGACGTGGTCTGGTTGTAGGTTGTTATATGTACGAGGGTGGAATAGGTGATTACTGTTTGTAATTGCTATATCTGATTACTGTTTATGATTGTGATTACTGTTTATGGGTGTGATACTGTTTATGATTACTATAGATGATTACTGTTTGTAATTATTATATTTGATTACTATTTATGGTTAAGTGATTACTGTATGTGATTACTATTTACGATTACTAAATGTAATTACTGTTTGTAATTGCTATATTTGATTATTGTTTATGATTGTGATTACTGTTTATGATTATAATACTGTTTATGATTACTATAGATGATTACTGTTTGTAATTACTATATTTGATTACTATTTATGATTAAGTGATTACTGTATGTGATTACTATTTACGATTACTAAATGTGATTACTGTTTATGATTACTATGTGTGATTACTATTCAAGATTACTAAATTTGATGACTGTTTGTAATTGTTTGTAATTACTATAAGTGATTACTATTTATGATTACTATGTGTGATTACTATTTATGATTACTAAATGTGATGAGTTTGTAGTTACCATAATTGTTTACTGTTTATGATTACTATGTGTGATTACTATTTACGATTACTAGATGTGATGACTTTGTAATTACTATAAGTGATTACTGTTCATGATTACTATGTGTGATTACTATTTATGATTACTAAATGTGATGACTGTAATTACTATAAGTGACTACTCTTTATGATTACTATGTGACTACTATTTACTATTACTAATGTGATTACTGTTTGTAATTACTGTATGTGATTACTGTTTATGATTACTGTGATTACTATTTACGATTACTAGATGTAATTACCGTTTGTAATTACTGTGATTACTATTTGTATGTTAGAGGGAATCAGTTTTATACTCGTGTTGCCCCGTCTCTTACCCTTATGCAAACACACACACACACGAGTGTACAACTCCACGTTACAGTACAAATAGGTAATTAACTACATATGCCCATTTATCGAACAACCCCGAGCGGAGGATGAACACATGACTTAGCTGTGGGCCGAATAACGCGCCCGGGGTACGAAACCATGTGGGTCCGACCTCCTGGCCGGCCCGTGCTGACTGAGGGTCGGCAAGGCTAACCCGTACGTCCTACCGCCATGCAGAGTCTGATTTGCATGACGGTGAATTTCTTAGTGTAAGATGATTATGGAGAAGTGGTAGATTACGACGAGGTGTTGAGTGTGCATGAAGTGGGTCGAGATTTGCTGGGTTCCTGTAGACACTGTAGATGTGGCAAATGATACGTCTGTAGATGTGGCAAATGATGCGTCTGTAGATGTGGCAAATGATGCGTCTGTAGATGTGGCAAATGATGCGTCTGTAGATGTGGCAAATGATACGTCTGTAGATGTGGCAAATGATGCGTCTGTAGATGTGGCAAATGATGCGTCTGTAGATGTGGCAAATGATACGTCTGTAGATGTGGCAAATGATGCGTCTGTAGATGTGGCAAATGATGCGTCTGTAGATGTGGCAAATGATGCGTCTGTAGATGTGGCAAATGATACGTCTGTAGATGTGGCAAATGATGCGTCTGTAGATGTGGCAAATGATGCGTCTGTAGATGTGGCAAATGATGCGTCTGTAGATGTGGCAAATGATGCGTCTGTAGATGTGGCAAATGATACGTCTGTAGATGTGGCAAATGATGCGTCTGTAGATGTGGCAAATGATACGTCTGTAGATGTGGCAAATGATACGTCTGTAGATGTGGCAAATGATGCGTCTGTAGATGTGGCAAATGATGCGTCTGTAGATGTGGCAAATGATACGTCTGTAGATGTGGCAAATGATGCGTCTGTAGATGTGGCAAATGATGCGTCTGTAGATGTGGCAAATGATACGTCTGTAGATGTGGCAAATGATGCGTCTGTAGATGTGGCAAATGATGCGTCTGTAGATGTGGCAAATGATGCGTCTGTAGATACTGTAGATGTGGCAAATGATACGTCTGTAGATGTGGCAAATGATGCGTCTGTAGATACTGTAGATGTGGCAAATGATACAATTTGTACATAAATGATGGAGAATGAATCAGAGATAACCAGTGTAGTGTACATGGAAGGCGATGACTTTTATCATCAGAATTTAGATAGTTTGAGAAAGACGATTTGAAACTTTTGAAACGAGTTTGGGTTGATGTGAGGTCAACTATGTGAGGGAGGACAGTGGAATCACATGACTGGGTCTTCATGTGAAGGTTGAAAGCAGAGGGAAGGAAGGAAGCAGAATCATGAGGAGAGGGACTGATCAGTATATATGGTAAGAAATGACTAGTAAGTCGTTGTGGGGCGTCCTACATAGTCGACCTGGGCTGGTCCTAGTGCTTGTTGGGTCGAGTCGTTGGTCGAGCAAGCTGTTGGTGGCTGCAGCCCAAACTTATCCTGCACAGCCTGGCTCGTCTGGTGATAGCAGGCCAGGTATTGAGGAGTCTTGGGCCCCGGGTGTTTGAGGTGGAGTGTCTTCTCATGTACGTGGATGGACTCGTTGGACGTCAAAGGTCGTGTTTTGCGTGGTCCTCCACGCTTGTTGTGCTAACATGACAAGTTAATTACAAGTTTAGGTTGGTCACCATACCGTCCAGGACCTTACAGGTATAGACCATGATATACTTCTCCCGTATGAACGAAAAGACGTGCAAATTTGAAAATATATATATTGTAATATTGTGTGGTCAAGTTGCACTTTGGAGAAAAGTAGCCAAGTTGAGACATTTGTATTTACAAAAGGATTACTGTTTTGATTCTGCGTAGCTTGTGATGGTGATCAGAGGCACTGATAACGGGTTAGCTCAGCAGGAGTTAACACAAGGAAATGTGGGTGTTGTTAAGTAAAATTGTTGGTAGTTATTGACTTTGAAAATATAGTTGTAGCTTTGGATGATGAGGGAAACAGATCTGGTTGTGTGTGTTCGTGTATGGTGTCGGTTTCGTTCCGAAGAAAATAACTTCGTTCTAAGTTGTGATCACATGTGTGTGTGTGTGTGTGTGTGTGTGTGTGTGTGTGTGATGGCAGATGCTGTAAGTGTACGTAGTGTTGCTTCATCTGGTAGTCTGGAATGGTTAGGTTAGCTAGATGGGTTTCAGGCCTGGTATGATCACGGTCACGTTATGACTCACAGTCGAAGAATCTTGAAGCATCATTTAGTGTTAAAGATAACTGAGTGACCACAGACACTCGCGCATATGACCCATGTGATAACTGAGGGACCACAGACACTCACATATATGACTCATGTGATAACTGAGTGACCACAGACACTCGCACATATGACCCATGTGATAACTGAGTGACCACAGACACACATATATGACCCATGTGATAACTGAGTGATCACAGACACTCGCACATATGACCCATGTGATAACTGAGTGACCACAGACACACATATATGACCCATGTGATAACTGAGTGATCACAGACACTCGCACATATGACCCATGTGATAACTGAGTGACCACAGACACTCGCATATATGACCCATGTGATAACTGAGTGACCACAGACACTCGCATATATGACCCATGTGATGACTGAGTGACCACAGACACTCACATATATGACCCATGTGATAACTGAGTGACCACAGACACTCGCATATATGACCCATGTGATAACTGAGTAACCACAGACCCTCACATATATGACCCATGTGATAACTGAGTGATCACAGACACACATATATGACCCATGTGATAACCGAGTGACCACAGACACTCACATATATGACCCATGTGATAACTGAGTGACCACAGACACTCGCATATATGACCCATGTGATAACTGAGTGACCACAGACACTCACATATATGACCCATGTGATAACTGAGTGACCACAGACACTCACATATATGACCCATGTGATAACTGAGTGACCACAGACACTCACATATATGACCCATGTGATAACTGAGTGACCACAGACACTCACATATATGACCCATGTGATAACTGAGTGACCACAGACACTCGCACATATGACCCATGTGATAACTGAGTGACCACAGACACTCACATATATGACCCATGTGATAACTGAGTGATCACAGACACTCGCATATATGACCCATGTGATAACTGAGTGACCACAGACACTCACATATATGACCCATGTGATACCTGAGTGACCACAGACACTCGCATATATGACCCATGTGATAACTGAGTGACCACAGACACTCGCACATATGACCCATGTGATAACTGAGTGACCACAGACACTCACATATATGACCCATGTGATAACTGAGTGACCACAGACACTCGCACATATGACCCATGTGATAACTGAGTGACCACAGACACTCGCACATATGACCCATGTGATAACTGAGTGACCACAGATACTCGCATATATGACCCATGTGATAACTGAGTGACCACAGACACTCGCATATATGACCCATGTGATAACTGAGTGACCACAGACACTCACATATATGACCCATGTGATAACTGAGTGACCACAGACACTCACATATATGACCCATGTGATAACTGAGTGACCACAGACACTCGCATATATGACCCATGTGATAACTGAGTGACCACAGACATTCACATATATGACCCATGTGATAACTGAGTGACCACAGACACTCACATATATGACCCATGTGATAACTGAGTGACCACAGACACTCACATATATGACCCATGTGATAACTGAGTGACCACAGACACTCACATATATGACCCATGTGATAACTGAGTGACCACAGACACTCGCACATATGACCCATGTGATAACTGAGTGACCACAGACACTCACATATATGACCCATGTGATAACTGAGTGACCACAGACACTCACATATATGACCCATGTGATAACTGAGTGACCACAGACACTCACATATATGACCCATGTGATAACTGAGTGACCACAGACACTCGCACATATGACCCATGTGATAACTGAGTGACCACAGACACTCACATATATGACCCATGTGATAACTGAGTGACCACAGACACTCACATATATGACCCATGTGATAACTGAGTGACCACAGACACTCACATATATGACCCATGTGATAACTGAGTGACCACAGACACTCGCACATATGACCCATGTGATAACTGAGTGACCACAGACACTCACATATATGACCCATGTGATAACTGAGTGACCACAGACACTCACATATATGACCCATGTGATAACTGAGTGACCACAGACACTCACATATATGACCCATGTGATAACTGAGTGACCACAGACACTCGCACATATGACCCATGTGATAACTGAGTGACCACAGACACTCACATATATGACCCATGTGATAACTGAGTGACCACAGACACTCACATATATGACCCATGTGATAACTGAGTGACCACAGACACTCACATATATGACCCATGTTTTGTTGTAACGAAATCGTGATTTAAGATCGTAGTTTATCTGGCTTTATCCTTGCATTTCAGGGAAGGAAAGTTGTATATGGCAATGCACTTGGCGAAGTGTTCGAGGGTGTTCCTCCCAGGCTGTTGCAGGATTGGGTTCTTGGCCGACCAAACTGTTGGAAGCCGCAGCACAGAGGCCCACGTAGCCCCCACTGCTCTCTTGTGTATCCCAGGCTGTTTTTGATGACGGATGGTCAGGTGTTGAAGGGTTTTGGGACCGGGATGTGTTAGGTTTTTGGTTATGTGTACGTTATGAATGCATATGTTTCTAGAGGGGCAGGAAAGAGTTTCAACATCCCTTTCTTCATGGTGAATCATTATATATAATGCTTAGGTTAAGGAAAATGATTCTTGAAAACATTTGAATAGACGTAAATACAGAAATATAGATTATTCTCTTAATGTCCTGCAACGTAGATCAACGCAGGTTAGGGGAAAGAAAAGGAAATAGTGAAATTTTCAGTAAGACTTCCATGGCTGGTGTGTAGCGCCACATCACTTGATATCGTCTTATCGTGTTGACCTCATTATATCTTATCTCCAGGTCATACATCTCATCTTACAACTCCAGGTGACCTCCTGCCCATACCAGCACATTGGTTGGTCTTGCTACCATACTAGTTTCCTTCCGCTGGTGAGCACACTCGTGAACTGAGCATTCCGTTCCTCTGTGTTCCGTACGTCATCATTGACAACTCCTCCATCTGCATCTCCTGTCCTGGTTACCTGCTCTTAAACAGACGATTTTCTCCTGACCAATTTATGGAAGAGTGTTAGATTGCCTCCTGACATGTCATAGTGAACGTTTTCCTCCTCTTTTTTTTTTTACCTTGCTGTACCAGTTCTCTGGTGTGCCGTGCCGCCTATATCTTTGTGACAGCATTTTCCACTTGATGTTACGAGAGAAATCGTTTAGTTCTGTACAGTTTCCACAATTGTATCTCCTGAGTGAGACTTGTCTCATCGATAGCCCTGTTTACGTCCTCATTACCGACGTATTGATCTCAGGTATTACACACACACACACACACACACACACACACATATATATATATATATATATATATATATATATATATATATATATATCATACAAACCTGCAACAGCCAGGATCGAATACTATATATTCGAATACTATATACTCGAATACCCTTCGTTCCATTTGGTCTACACCGATCTTTTCTCATGAGGCTCTTACATCCAGCAGATAGCATTTTACCGATCCTAACTGTATGATAACCTAGCGGTAGCGCTCCCGCCTGTTGCACAGGGGTATCGAGTTCGATCCTGGCTGTTGGAGGTTTGTATATTCTATGAAGGTGTGGGTTCATATGCACTTTGTTCGTATATATTAATATTATTATTATACTTTGTCGCTGTCTCCCGCGTTTGCGAGGTAGCGCAAGGAAACAGAGGAAAGAAATGGCCCAACCCCCCCCCCATACACATGTATATACATACGTCCACACACGCAAGTATACATACCTACACAGCTTTCCATGGTTTACCCCAGACGCTTCACATGCCTTGCTTCAATCCACTGACAGCACGTCAACCCCGGTATACCACATCGCTCCAATTCACTCTATTCCTTGCCCTCCTTTCACCCTCCTGCATGTTCAGGCCCCGATCACACAAAATCTTTTTCACTCCATCTTTCCACCTCCAATTTGGTCTCCCTCTTCTCCTTGTTCCCTCCACCTCCGACACATATATCCTCTTGGTCAATCTTTCCTCACTCATCCTCTCCATGTGCCCAAACCACTTCAAAACACCCTCTTCTGCTCTCTCAACCACGCTCTTTTTATTTCCACACATCTTTCTTACTCTTACGTTACTCACTCGATCAAACCACCTCACACCACACATTGTCCTCAAACATCTCATTTCCAGCACATCCATCCTCCTGCGCACAACTCTATCCATAGCCCACGCCTCGCAACCATACAACATTGTTGGAACCACTATTCCTTCAAACATACCCATTTTTGCTTTCCGAGATAATGTTCTCGACTTCCACACATTCTTCAAGGCCCCCAGGATTTTCGCCCCCTCCCCCACCCTATGATCCACTTCCGCTTCCATGGTTCCATCCGCTGCCAGATCCACTCCCAGATATCTAAAACACTTCACTTCCTCCAGTTTTTCTCCATTCAAACTCACCTCCCAATTGACTTGACCCTCAACCCTACTGTACCTAATAACCTTGCTCTTATTCACATTTACTCTTAACTTTCTTCTTCCAATATATATATGTATATGTATATGTATTGATATATTTATATATTTAGCTGAGACGGCATGGGCAACTGAAGCGCAAGACGAAGCCATGTCATTAGGGGACAAAAAATTCTTGTTCCGTATTTCATGCGTGTCGTAGAAGGCGACTAAATGGGAGCAAAGCGGGTGCTGGAACCCCCGCCCTTATATTTCAATTTCTAAAAGGGGAAACAGAAGAAGGGGTCACGCGGGGAGTGCTCATCCTCCTCGAAGGCTCAGATTGGGGTGTCTAAATGTGTGTGGATGTAACCAAGATGAGGAAAAAAGGAGAGATAGGTAGTATGTTTGAGGAAAGGAACTTGGATGTTTTGGCTCAGAGTGAAACGAAGCTCAAGGGTAAAGGGAAAGAATGGTTTGCAGTAAAGTCAGGAGTCAGTGAGAGGACAAGAGTTAAGGAAGGAGTATCGCTACTCCTGAAGCAGGAGTTTTGGGAGTGTATGATAGAGTGTAAGGAATTAAATTCGCGACTAATGTGGGTAAAACTGAAAGTGGATGGCGAGAGATGGGCGATCATTGGTACTTATGCACCTGGCTATGAAACGAAAGATCATGAGAGGCAAGTGTTTTGGGAGCAGCTGAATGAGTTTGTCAGCAGGTTTGGTGCAGGAGACCGGGTTTTAGTGATGGGTGATTTAAATGCGAAGGTAAGTAATGTGGCATTTGAGGGAATAATTGGTGTACATGTGATATTCCTTGCTATGAGCGGAAATGGTGAAGAGCTTGTGGAGTTGTGTGTAGAAAAATGACTAGTGATTGGGAATACCTGGTTTAGAAAGAGGGATTTACACAAGTAGACGTATGTGAGTAGGAGAGATGGTCAGTGGGTATCATTGAATTACATATTGATTGATAGGTGTTTACCAGAGAGACTTTTGGATGTTAAGCTTAGAGGGGCAGCTGGTGGGATGTCTAGCCACATCTTGTGGAGCCGAGGGTGAAGATTTGTAGAGGTTTTCGAAAAAGAGGAGACTGATGGGGAGAAGAGAATGGTGAGAGTAAGTGAGCTTTGAAAGGAGACTTGTGTGAAGAAACACTGGAGAGATTGAGTGTAGAAAGGCTGAAGTTGGAAGGAAATGAAACGAGGGAAGTTGGTTAGGAATTGAAGGTATATAGGGAATCAGTGATGACATTTGCAGGAGATGCATGTGTGCATGCGAAAGTTGGTAGGTGGGCAGATTAGAAAGAGTAGTGAGTGGTGGGATAAAAAGGAAAGGAAAAGAAGGTGCTATTGAAAGAGAAAAGAGAGGCTTTTGGGTGGTACTTATTGTGAAGGAATAGAAAATGATTGGAATGTGTATGGGAGTGTGCGGCAGGAGGTCAAGAGGAAGGTGCAAGAGTTGAAATAGAGGGCAAAAGAGAGTTGATATGAGAGAGTATCGTTAAACTTTAGGGAGGATGAGAAAATGTTTTGGAAGGAGGTTGATAATGTGAAGGGGGTAAAACGGGAAGTGATAACAGGTAGTGATGAAATGAGGATGAGATATAGTGAGTAGTTTGAAGGTTTGTTGAATGTGTTTGATGATAGAGTGGCAGATGTAGGGTGTTTTGTCGTGTTGGTATGAGAGAGTGAGAGTCATGGTGAGTGGTTTGGTGAATAGGGAAGAAGTGGTGAAAGCCTTGCGTAAGATGAAATGCGGCAAGGCGGTAGGAATGGATGACATTGCAGTTGAATTTATTAAGAAATTGGGTGACTGTGTTTTTGACTAGTTGGTGAGGATATTCAGTGTTTTTACGGATCATGATGAAGTGCCTGAGGATTGGCGGAATGCATGCATAGTACCATTATGTAAAGATAAAGCGGATAAAGGTGAGTGTTCAAACTACAGAGGCATAAGTTTGTTGAGTATACCTGGTGTGTATTGGTACAAGCACTGTCAGGATATTGAAGGATGGCTGAAACACACTTTGTAGACAAGCAGGTCCTTATTTCTGATATGACACAGAACAATATGCGGGAACATACACGGGGACGACAGCTGATCAAAACCCTAAGACTTGTGGGTAATGATAAATGATGCCACAAGTCGCTGGCTAACTAATACGACACATGGTGTGTCACACAATCATTGGCATGCGCCGCTAACTAGCTGACATTATTATAAAGTATAAGGTAGAGAAGCAGTGTGGTTTCCGAAGTGGTAGAGGATGTGTGGATCAGGTGTTTACTTTGAAGATTTTTTTTTTAATGTTGCAGGCTCTCCAGTCACGGAGAGAAGTCCACATCAAGGCCGGACCTTGATTAAAATATAGAGAATTATTGAATAGAGAAAGAAAAGACCAGGGAAAATGTTTACGACTTTTTGAGAAAGTGAAAGACCTGTCTTTTGAAATGTGCGTCAGATCATAGTTATTGGGAAAGCCATAAGAAGGTAGAGAGTTCCAAAGCTTCGACGTGTGGGGATAGATCATGTGCAGCAGCTTGCCAAGTTTTGCGTGGTCTATCTAGTGGTGTGAGCAAACAAGCAGCCACCTCTCGGGAGCAAAAACCAAAGTGATATCTATAGAACCGGGAAAGTGAACCAACATTGCGATGTAGGGAAAGGGGGTCAAGTTTTGAAGTTAGCGTGGAACAGGCTAACTTCCAAACTTTGTGAAGTAAGAATACACAGCTAGAACCACCCCGAATGTTAGGTCAGTACTCCATACAAGGACGAATGATTGCCTTGTATAAATGGAACACCTGCTCAGAAGAGAAACAGTTTCGACATATAAACAGAACACCCAGTTTCTTAGAGGGGTTTCCGAGAAAGAGGAGATGATACAGTAATACCAAGTATGTTCATCGAGTCAAGAGGTGGAGATACAGAACCATCAAAGGAGAGACGAGAGTAGTGTGGAGTTTTCGATAGAGAGATAGGTAGAGATTGGGTCTTGGAGGTATTAAACTTCAGATTTTGTCTACCCCACTGAGATATATCGTCCAAGTCTTAAGTTTATTGAAGAGTCTGTATTAAGAAGAGATGCAGATCGAATGAGAAAAGAGGGAGCAGAATTGAAGGATGTGGATGAATGCAGTGTTGAGTCATCAGCGTATGATTACATTGGATTATTTGTGGAGGGGGAGGAAATCGTTCAAAAAAAAGGAGAAAAATTGTAGGGAATAGGGCACAACCTTGACCGCTGTTGATGGAGAAAAGGCGGGGGGGCTGATCCATCAGCAGCCACAGAGATAGATCGGCCAGAGAGGAAGCTAGATATGAAGGAGCAAATCTAGGGAGGGAAGTCAAAAGAGGGGAACTTGGAGATGAGACTTTGATGCCACGGCCTGTCAAAAGCCTTAGATATATCAAGGGCAACTACATATAACTCCCCAAAATCTTTCAGGGATGATGACCTGACAGTAGTAAGATGGGAAAGAATATTACCAGTGGATCTCGCCTTACGGGGAGAAGACTGTGATTTTCGAGGTGTATAAGGATATGGGAGTTGAGGAGGGATTCAAAGACTTTGGAAATGGTAGATGTCAAAGCAATAGGACTATAGTTAGAGGTGTCAGAACGGTATCTCTTCTGAGGGATGGGATGCATCAAGACATGTTTCCAAGGAGAAGGAAAAGTTTTGGTTTTTAAGCAGAAACAGAACAGACGAGCAAGCACAGATGCAAGTTCAGAGGCACACTTTCAGTACACGGGGATGGATAACATCAGGACCATAAGCCTTGCTTGTGTCCAGAGAAAAAAAAAGAACTTTTCGGACGGTCCGGAAAGTGATTACGAGAAGGGGCATAGGATTAGTATGAGGAGCATCAGGAAGTGAAGGAATGTTAGTCATCCAAGGTGGAGTTCGAGGAGAAATGGGAACCAAGGTGCTTTGTCAACGGGAGAGACAGCTATAGTACCGTCAGAACGGAGAAGTGAATGAAAGATAGAGCGACAGAAGTTGTTAGAGATGCCCTTAGCTAAGACCAGAATGACCTATCAGTGGATGATGAGGTGAGGTTATCGAACTTCCTTTGATTATAATAAAGGAACGCTTCGCCTCCACGGATAACGTGCCTGCAGCGATAACGGGCAATGATAAAAGCTGAATGGGAGTCAGAGGAAGGACAGTTTTTCCACGCCCAATACGCCCGATCCCTTGCCTGAATGGCCTTAGAACAGGAACGGTTGAACCAGGAACTGGATGAAGTAGTGATTGGAGGAAGAGGGATACATGCTTCCATTCCCGTAAGAACAACCTCTGCTATGCGTAAGGCGGAGACAGAAGCATCACTACATAAGAGACAGTAATTTACCCTTGGAAAGTCAGAAAAGAAGTTACGTAAGTTTTTCACTTAGCTTTGTTGAGTGCCAATATTTACGTTTAGAAGGGGCTGCTGGAGGGGGAGGTGCCGTTAGAATAGATACATTGATGAGAGTGTGATCAGATGAACCAATTGGGGGTGAGACCGTTTTTACAGCTGGATGAACTTAGAGGTGAAAAACATATCCAGAATAATAGGAGAGTGGTCACAGTGGTCAGGATTATGGGTAGGATGGAAGGTGATTTGCTTTAAATCATTGATAATGGAGAATGTGAGGGCTTCGATTCATCCACCATCCATATGGGAGGAATTCAACCATTCCGTATGGTGAACGTTGAAATCCCTGATGCAGAGGATCTCGGCCTGCAGGTGAGAGGATGTTGCAGTCTTATGGCAGGAGTTTAGGTTGTCGAAGAAGGATATATAGTTTGTAGAATTAGGGTAACAATAGTCAAAACAGTGGACAAATGCGGTAGTCGGGAGACAGACTTTGAGCCATATAACATTAAAGTTTGGAGACTCAAGGTCCTTGGGACGTGGAACAGGTGTGAGAAATACTTATAGAGAGGGATTTGTATGTGGCATTTGTGAATCTGGATAAGGCATATGACAGGATTGACAAAGACGCTTTGTGGAAGGTTTTAAGAATATACGTTATAAGAGAAAAGCTGCTAGATGCATTAAGAAACGTTTATTAAGAATGTAAAGCTTGTGTACGAGTAGGAAGAGAGGATGGTAAATGGCTCCCAGTGAAGATTGGTCTGCGGCAGGGGTGTGTGATGTCCTCATCCCCATGGTTGTTCAGTTTCTTTATGGATGGGGTGGTGGAGGTAAATCCGAGGGTTTTGGAGAGAGGGGCGAGTATGCAGTTTGTTGGGGATGAGAGGGCCTGTAAAGGAAGTCAGTTGTTCGTCGATGATACAACACTGGTGGCAGGTTCGAGTGAGAAACTGCGGAAGTTGGTGTATGAGTTTGGAAGAGTGTGTGAAAGGACAAAGATGGAGTGAATGTGAGTAAAAGCAAGTTTATAAGATTCAGCAGGATTGAGGAACAGATTAGTTGAGATATGATCTTGAATGGAGAAAGATTTGAGGAAGTGAAGTGTTTTAGATATGTGGGAGTGAACATGGCAGCGAGTGGAACCATGGAAGCGGAAGTGAGTCATAGGGTGGGTGAGGGGGCGAAGGTTCTGGGAGCACTGAAGAATGAAAGAAAACGTTATGTGGAAGTGCAGAAATGGGCATGTTTGAAGGAATAGTAGTCCTAACAATATTAAATTGATGCGAGGCATTAGCTATGGATAAGGCTTTCCGGAGGATGGTGGATGTAATGGAAATGAAATGTTTGAAGACAATATTTGGTGTGAGGTGGTTTGATCAAGTAATGAAAGGGTAAGAGAAATGTGTTACTAAAAAAATGAGATTGAAAGATCAAAAGAGGATGTGTTGAAATGGCGTGGACATATGTAGAGAAGTGGAGGAAACAAGGAGAACGGGGAGACCAAATTTTAGATGCAAGAATGGAGTAAGAAAGATTTAATGCTATCTTGGCCTGAACATGCACGAAGGCGGAAGGCTTGCACTGGAGACAGTGAATTGAAACAAAGTGGTATACTGGGGGTGGACGTGGAGTTGGTGGACTGAACCAGGGCATCTGAAGCGTCCGGGGTAAACCATGGAAAGGCTTACGGGGCCTGGTTATGGTTTCAGTGCATTGCAAATTACAGCAAGAGAAGGGATGTGAGCGAATGTGGCCTCTCTTCGTCGATTTCTGGCTAACGCTGAAAGAATGGCCCAACCGAGCCACATACTCATGTATATACATACACGTCCACACACGCACATATACATACCTATACGTTTTAACGTATACATATACATACATACACAGACATATACATATATACACTTGTACATAATTCATACTGTCTGCCTTTATTCATTTCCGTCGCCACCTCGCTACACATGAAATGACAACCCCCTCCACACGCACGCGCGCGAGGTAGCGCCAGGAAAAGACAACAAAGCTACATTCCTTCGCAGTCATTCTCTAGCTGTCATGTATGATGCACCGAAACCACAGCTCCCTTTCCATATCCAGGCCCCATAAAACTTTCCATGATTTACCCCAGACGCTTCACATAACCTGGTTCAATCCATTGACAGAACGTTGACCCCAGTATACCGCATCGTTCCAGTTTACTCTATTTCTTGCAAGCCTTTCACCCTCCTGCATGTTCAGGCCCCGATCGCTCAAAATCCTTTTCTTTCCATCCTTCCACCTCCAATTTGGTCTCCCACTTCTCCTCGTTCCCTCCACCTCTGACTCATATATCCTCTTTGTCAATCTCTCCTCACTCATTCTCTCCATATGACCAAACCATTTCAATACACCCTCTTCTGCTGTGTCAACCACACTCTTTTAATAACCACACATCCCTCTTACCCTTTCATCACTTACTCGATCAAACCACCTCACACCACATATTGTCCTCAAACATCTCATTTCCAACACATTCACCCTCCTCCGCACAACACTATAACATATAGGGTGTTTTGGCCGAGGTGGTGTGCGAAGTGAGAGGGTCAGGGAGAATGATTTGGTAAACAAAGAAGAGGTAGTGAAAGCTTTGCGGAAGATGAAAGCCAGCAAGGTGGTGGGTATAGATGGTATTGCAGTGGAATTTATTTTAAAAAGGGGGGTGACTGTGTTGTTGACTGGTTGGTAAGGATAATCAATGTATGCATAGCTTATGGTGAAGTGCCTGAGGATAGGCGAAATGCATGCATAGTACCATTGTACAAAGGCTAAGGAGATAAAGGTGAGTGCTCAAATTACAGAGGTATAAGTTTGTTGAGTATTCCTGGGAAATTATATGGAAGGGTATTGATTGAGAGGGTGAAGGCATTTACAGAACATCAGATTGGGGAAGAGCAGGGTGGTGTCAGAAGTGGTAGACGATGTGTTGATCAGGTGTTTGCTTTGAAGAATGTATGTGAGAAATACATAGAAAAACAAATGGATTTGTATGTAGCATTTATGGATCTGGAGGAGGCATATAGAGTTGATAGAGATGCCATGTGGAAGGTATTAAGAGTATATGGTGTGGAAGGCAAGTTGCTGGAAGCAGCGAAAAGTTTTTGTCAAGGATGTAAGGCATGTGTACGAGTAGGAAGAGAAGAAAATGATTGTTTCTCAGTGAATGTCGGTTTGCGGCAGGGGTGCGTGATGTCTCCATGGTTGTTTAATTTGTTTATGGATGGGGTTGTTAGGGAGGTGAATGCAAGAGTTTTGGAGAGAGGTTGCAAGTATGCAGTCTGTTGTAGATGAGAGAGCTTGGGAAGTGAGACGGTTGTTGTTCGCTGATGATACATCGCTGGTGGCTGATTCTGGTGAGAAATTGCAGAAGCTGATGACAGTTTGGTAAGGTGTGTGAAAAAGGAAAGTTGAGAGTAAATGTGAATAAGAGCAAGGTTATTAGGTACAGTAGGGTTGAGGGAAAAGTCAATTGGGAGGTAAGTTTGAATTGAGAAAAACTGAAGGAAGTAAAGTGTTTTAGATATCTGGAAGTGGATTTGGCAGCAGATGGAACCATGGAAGCGGAAGTGAATCATAGGGTGGGGGAGGGAGCGAAAGTTCTGGGAGCGTTGAAGAATGTGTGGAAGTCGAGAACATTATCTCGGAAAGCAAAAATGGGTATGTTTGAAGGAATAGTGGTTCCAACAATGTTGTATGGTTGCGAGGCGTGGGCTATGGATAGAGTTGTGCGCAGGAGGATGGATGTGCTGGAAATGAGATGTTTGAGGACAATGTGTGGTGTGAGGTGGTTTGATCGAGTAAGTAACGTAAGGGTAAGAGAGATGTGTGGAAATAAAAAGAGCGTGGTTGAGAGAGCAGAAGAGGGTGTTTTGAAATGGTTTGGTCACATGGAGAGAATGAGTGAGGAAAGATTGACCAAGAGGATATATGTGTCGGAGGTGGAGGGAACGAGGAGAAGAGGGAGACCAAATTGGAGGTGGAAAGATGGAGTGAAAAAGATTTTGTGTGATCGGGGCCTGAACATGCAGGAGGGTGAAAGGAGGGCAAGGAATAGAGTGAATTGGATCGATGTGGTATACCGGGGTTGACGTGCTGTCAGTGTATTGAATCAGGGCATGTGAAGCGTCTGGAGTAAACCATGGAAAGCTGTGTAGGTATGTATATTTGCGTGTGTGGACGTATGTATATACATGTGTATGGGGGTGGGTTGGGCCATTTCTTTCGTCTGTTTCCTTGCGCTACCTCGCAAACGCGGGAGACAGCGACAAAGCAAAAAAAAAAAAAGAAAATATATATATATAAAGAATACTTCCCACGCTTTCCCCACGTGTCGTAGAAGGCGATTAAATGGGACGGGAGCGGGAGCCTAGAAACCCTCCCCTACTTGTATTTAACTTTCTTAAAGGGGAAACAGAAGGAGTTACGCGGGGAGTGCTCATCCTCCTCGAAGGCTCAGATTGGGGTGTCTCAATGTGTGTTGATGTAACCAAGATGAGAAAAAAGGAGAGATAGATAGTATGTTTGAGGAAAGGAACCTGGATGTTTTGTCTCTGAGTGAAACGAGGCTCAAAGGTAAAGGAGAAGAGTGGTTTGGGAATGTTTTGGGAGTAAAGTCGGGTTGGTGAGAGGACAAGAGCAAAGGAAGGAGTAGCACTACCCCTGAAACAGGAGTGGTGGGAGTATATAATAGAGTGTAAGAAAGTAAATTCTAGATTGATATGGGTAAAACTGAAAGTGGATGGAGAGAGATGGGTGATTATTGGTGCCTATGCACCTGGGCATGAGAAGAAGAACATGAGAGGCATTTGTTTTGGGAGCAGCTGAGTGAGTGTGTTAGCAGTTTTGATGCACGAGACTGGGTTATAGTGATGGGTGATTTGAATGCAAAGGTGAGTAATGTGGCAGTTGAGGTAATAATTGGTGTACATGGGGTGTTCAGTGTTGTAAATGGAAATGGCGAAGAGCTTGTAGATTTTTAAGATGAAAAAGGAGTGGTGATTGGGTAAACCTAGTTTAGAATGAGAGATATACATAAATGTACGTATGTAAGTAGGAGAGATGGCCAGAGAGCGTTATTGGATTACTTGTCAGTTGATAGGCGTGTGAAAGAGACTTTTGGATGTATAGGCGTGTGAAAGAGAGACTTTTGGATGTTAATGTGCTGAGAGGTGCAACTGGAGGGATGTCTGATTATTATCTTGTGGAGGCGAAGATGAAGCTTTGTAGAGGTTTTCAGAAAAGAAGAGAGAATGTTGGGGTGACGAGAGTGGTGAGAGTAAGTTAGCTTGGGAAGGAGACTTGTGTGAGGAAGTACCATGAGAGACTGAGTGCAGAATGAAAGAAGG
Source organism: Panulirus ornatus (assembly GCF_036320965.1). Classification (NCBI taxonomy): domain Eukaryota; kingdom Metazoa; phylum Arthropoda; class Malacostraca; order Decapoda; family Palinuridae; genus Panulirus; species Panulirus ornatus. The sequence continues at coordinate 16,777,283 of NC_092259.1, forward strand.
TGAGAGCAAATCATGTAAGGGGAGTTGGGGAGGAATGGAATGTATTTAGAGAAGCAGTGATGGCTTGTGCAAAAGATGCTTGTGGCATGAGAAGTGTGGGAGGTAGGCAGATTAGAAAGGGCAGTGAGTGGTGGGATGAAGAAGTAAGATTATTAGTGAAAGGGAAGAGAGAGGTGTTTGGACGACTTTTGCACGGAAGTAGTGCAAATGAGTGAGAGATGTATAAAAGAAAGAGGCAGGAGGTCAAGAGAAAGGTGCAAGAAGTGAAAAAGAGGGCAAATTAGAGATGGGGTGAGAGAGTATCATTAAATTTTATCGAGAATAAAAAGATGTTTTGGAAGGAGGTAAATAAAGTGCTTAAGACAAGAGAACAAGTGGGAACATCGGTGAAGGTGGCTATGTGGGAAGGTAATATCAAGTAATGGTGATGTGAGAAGTAGATGGAGTGAGTATTTTGAAGGTTTGTTGAATGTGTTAGATGATAGAGTGGCAGATATAGGGTGTTTTGGTCGAGGTGGTGTGCGAAGTGAGAGGGTTAGGGAGAATGATTTGGTAAACAGAGAAGAGGTAGTGAAAGCTTTACGGAAGATGAAAGCCGGGAAGGCGGCGGGTATGGATGGTATTGCAGTGAAATTTATTAGAAAAAGGGGGTGACTGCATTGTTGACTGGTTGTAAGGATATTTAATGTATGTATGGCTCATGGTGAAGTGCCTGAGGATTGGCGGAATGCATGCATAGTGCCATTGTACAAAGAGGAAGGGGATAAAGGTCAGTGCTCAAATTATAGAGGTATACTTTTGTTGAGTATTCCTGGGAAATTATATGGGAGGGTATTGATTGAGAGGGTGAGGGAATGTACAGAGCATCAGATTGGGGAAGAGTAGTGTGGCTTCAGAAGTGGTAGGGGATTTGTGGATCAGGTGTTTTCTTTGAAGAAAGTATGTGAGAAATACTTAGAAAAGCAAATGGATTTGTATGTGGTATCTATGGATCTGGAGAAGGCATATGATAGAGTTGATAGAGATGCTCTGTGGAAGGTATTAAGAATATATGGTGTAGGAGGCAAGTTTTTATCGAGAATGTAATGCATGTGTACGAGTAGGAAGAGGGGAAAGTGATTGGTTCTCAGTGTATGTTGGTTTGCGGCAGGGGTGAGTGATGTCTCCATGGTTGTTTAATTTGTTTATGGATGGGGTTGTGAGGTAGGTGAATGCAGTCTGTTGTGGATTAGAGAGCTTGGGAAGTGAGTCAGTTGTTGTTCGCTGATGATACACGCTGGTGGCTGATTCGGGTGAGAAACTGTAGAAGCTGGTGACTGAGTTTGGCACAGTATGAAAGAAGAAAGCTGAGAGTAAATGTGAATAAGAAGGTTATTAGTTACCGTATGGTTGAGGGACCAATCAATTGGGAGGTAAGTTTGAGTAGAGAAAAACTGGAGAAAGTGAAGTGTTTTAGATATCTGTGAGTGGATTTGGCAGCGGATGGAACCATGGAAGCGGAAGTGAGTCACAGTGTGTGGGAGGGGGCGAAAGTTTTGGGAGCCTTGAAAATTATGTGGAAGCCCAGAACATTATCTCAGAAAGAAAAATGGGTATGTTTGAAGGAATAGTAGTTCCAAGAATGTTATGTGGTTGCGAGGCGTGGGCTATAGGTAGGGTTGTGCGGAGGAGGGTGGATGTGCTGGAAATGAGATGTTTGAGGGCAATATGTGGTGTGAGGTGGTTTGATCGAGTAAGTAATGTAAGGGTAAGAGAGATGTGTGGTAATAAAAAGAGTGTGGTTGAGAGAGCAGAAGAGGGCGTTTTGAAATGGTTTAGTCACATGAAGAGAATGGGTGAGGAAAGATTGACAAAGAAGATATATGTTTCAGAGGTGGAGGGAACGAGGAGAAGTGGGAGACCAAATTGGAGGTGGAAGGATGGAGTGTGTGTGTGTGTGTGTGTGTGTGGGTGTGTGTGTGTGTTGTGTGTGTATGTGTGTGTGTGTGTGTATGTGTGTGTGTGTGTGTGTGTGTGTGTGTGTGTGTGTGTGTGTGTGTATGTGTGTGTGTGTGTGTGTGTGTGTGTGTGTGTGTGTGTGGTACTGGCCTCAGTGTACAAGTGGTCACACCGTCAGTGAGAGGTCATCCATACTGGATGTGGTCAGTGGACGGAGAGGAGTCCGTGCACTGTGCCAGGTGGAGGAGCTGGCGCGGGAGGTGCCTCATGTTATCACAGGTCTTGCCTGGTGGAATGCGCTGCCTGGAAGCTATAGAACAACAGATATGAAGTGTTGTGTAGTATAATATTATGCAATGACGTAGCCACATGTGCACGCAGAGAGAGAGAGAGAGAGAGAGAGAGAGGACTAGGCTAGTAACATTTCTTTTTTTTTCTTTGTTGTTAACAGGTGAGTTTATGGAAGCAGTGCAGCCTTAGCGTGAGGGAGGGAGGGAGGAGCAAGAGCCGTGTGTCAGGTAAGGTTTACTCACATTTTGTGAGGATTTCATCCAGGCGGGTCGTACCAGTGCACCTCATGCAGCGCTCGCCCGCCACTTTAAACGCCTCGTTTAAAACCTCAGGTACGTCACTCGGTATCTAGAACGTTCTTCACTCTTGTTTTGAGAAGCTTTGACGTATGTATGTGTGTGTGTGTGTGTGTGTGTGTGAGAGAGAGAGAGAGAGAGAGAGATGCCCTGTCTCTAAACCTTTTGTACATATACCGTATCTTTATTACCATGTATGTGTGGCCACACATTTCACACATCTCAGTGTGTATTTATTTGTGTGTCTCGTGTCATGTGTTCGGGATGATCCATTTGATGTGTAGGGGAGGAGGGAGTGGATGTATTTATCCCCGGTACTTGATCTGTCTTCCCCAACATCCACATGATTGCAACGTCCATCCATCGTGGAAACCAAAAACATTTTCATTGATCAGTTTCGACTCAGTAGGAGTCTCCACTTTTATAATGAGAATAACAGCTCCTCTTTTTTTTATTTTTTTGCTGTAAGATCTGATTATATGGTTTAATTATTAAAGTCCTGTTTTGGTTGATTGGTTCCTTCTTGTGTGGAGAGAGAGAGAGAGAGAGAGAGAGAGAGAGAGAGAGAGAGAGAGAGAGAGAGAGAGAGAGATATGGATTGGTATGCTGAGACGACACGGGCAACTGATTACCCTGGTCAGAATAATTATACTTATTCCCTGTCTCCCGCGTTAGCGAGGTAGCGCAAGGAAACAGACGAAAGAATGGCCCAACCCTCAAACATACACATGTATATATATATATATATATATATATATATATATATATATATATATGTGTGTGTGTGTGTGTGTGATCGGGGCCTGAACATGCAGGAGGGTGAAAGGAGGGCAAGGAATAGAGTGAATTGGAGCGATGTGGTATACCGGGGTTGACGTGCTGTCAGTGGATTGAATCAAGGCATGTGAAGCGTCTGGGGTAAACCATGGAAAGCTGGGTAGGTATGTATATTTGCGTGTGTGGACGTATGTATATACATGTGTATGGGGGGGGGTTGGGCCTTTTCTTTCGTCTGTTTCCTTGCGCTACCTCGCAAACGCGGGAGACAGCGACAAAGTATAATAAAAAAAAAAAAATATATATATATGTACATAAACGCCCACACACGCACATATACATACCTTTACATTTCAACGTATACATACATATACATAAACAGACATGTACATAAAAACACATGTACATATTCATACTTGCTGCCTTCATCCATCCTTGTAGCCACCCCGCCACACAAGAGATTACCCCCCCCCCCCCCCCCCCCCAAGAGGTAACGCTGGGAAAAGACAACAAAGGCCACATTCGTTCACACTCAGTCTCTAGCTGTCATGTGCAATGAACCGAAACCACAGCTCCCTTTCCACATCCAGGCCCCACAAAACTTTCCATGGTTTACCCCAGACGCTTCACATGCCCTGGTTCAATCCATTGACAGAACGTCGACCCCGGTATACCACATCGTCCCAGTTTACTGTATTCCTTGCACGCCTTTCACCCTCTTGCATGTTCAGGCCCCGATCGCTCAAAATCTTTTTCACTCCATCCTTACACCCCCAATCTGATCTCCCACTTCTCATTCCCTCCACCTCTGACACATATATCCTCTTTGTCAATCTCTCCTCACTCATTCTCTCCATGTGACCAAACCATTTCGAAACACCCATCTTCTGCTCTCTCAACCACACTCTTTTTATTACCACACATCTCTCTTACCCTTTCATTACTTACTCGATCAAACCACCTCACACCACATATTTTCCTCAAACATCTCATTTCCAACACATCCACCCTCCTCCGCACAGCCTTATCTTATAGCCCATGCCTCGCAACCATATAACATTGCTGGAACCACTATTCCTTCAAACATGCCCATTTTCCTTTCTGAGATAATGTTCTCGCCTTCCACACATTCTTCAAAGCTCCCAGAACCTTCGCCCCTTCCCCCACCCTGAGACTCACTTCCGCGTACATGGTTCCATTCACTGCTAAATCCACTCTCAGATATCTAAAACACTTCACTTGCTCTAGTTTTTCTCCATTCAAACTTGCCTCTCAGTTAACTTGTCCTTCAACCCTACTGAACCTGATAACCTTGCTCTTATTCACATTTACATTCAGCTTTCTTCTTTTACACACTTTACCAAACACACTTATTCACATATACTTTTAGCTTTCTTCTTTCACACACTTTACCAAACTCATTTTCTCAACCGAATCAGCCACCAGCACTGTATCATCCGCGAACAACAACTGACTCACTTCCCATGCCCTCTCATCCACAACAGACTGCATACTTGTGCCCTCTCTCCAAAACTCTTGCATTCACTTCCCAAACAAACCCATCCATAAACAAATTAAACAACCATGGAGACATTACGCACCCCTGCCGCAAACCGACATTCGCTAGGAACCAATCATTTTCCTCTCTTCCTACTCGCTTACATGCCTTACATCCTCGATAAAAACTTTTCACTGCTTTTAGCAACTTACCTCCTACACCATATACTCTTAATAGCTTCCACAGAGCATCTCTATCCACTCTATCATATGCCTTCTCCAGATCCATAAATGTTACATACAGATCCATTTGTTTTTCTAAGTATTTCTTACATTCATTCTTCAGAGGAAACACCTGATCCACACATTCTCTACCACTTCTAAAACCACACTGCTCTTCTCCAATATAATGCTCTGTCCATGCCTTCACCCCCTCAATCAATACCCTCCCTAATAATTTCCCAGGAATAGTAAACAAACTTATACATCTGTAATTTGAATACTCACCTTTATCCCCTTTTCCTTTTGTACAATGGCACTATGCATGCATTCCTCCAATCCTCTGGCACTTCACCATGAACCACTCATACATTAAATCTCCTCACCAACCAGTCAACAGCACAGTCACCCACTTTTTTTTTAATAAATTCCACTGCAATACAATCCAAACCCTCCTCCTTGCCGGCTTTCATCTTCCGCAAAGCTTTCACTACTTCTTCTCTGTTTACCAAACCATTCTTCCTGGCCCTGTCACTTCGCACACCACCTTGACCAAAACGCCCTGTATCTGCCACTCTATAACCAAACACATTCAACAAACCTTCAAAATACTCACTCCTCACTTCACCACTACTTGTTATTACCTCCCCATCAGCCCCCTTCACCGATGTTCCCATTTGTTCTCTAGTCTTACGCACTTTATTTACCTCCTTTTAAAACATCTTTTTATTCTCCCTAAAATTTGATGATACTCTCTCACCCCAAATCCCATTTGCTCTTTTTTTTTTCACCAATTGCACCTTTCTCTTGACCTCCTGCCTCTTTTTTTTTTATATATATATATATATACATCTCCCAGTCATTTGCACTACTTCCCTCCAAATATCGTCCAAATGCCTCTCTCTTCTCTTTCACTAACAATCTTACTTCTTCATCCCACCACTCACTGCCCTTTCTAACCTGCCCACCTCCCATCTTTCTCATGCCACAAGCATCTTTTACGCAAGCCATCAATGCTTCCCTAAATACAGTTCATTCCTCCTCCACTCCCCTTACGTTATTTGCTCTCATCTTTTTCCATAGTGCTCTCAGTCTCTCCTAGTACTTCCTCACACAAGTGTCCTTTCCAAGCTCATTTACTCTCACCACTATCTTCACCTCAACGTTCTCTTTTCTTTTTGTAAAAACCTCTACAAATCTTTACCTTCGCCTCCACAAGATAATGATCAAACATCCCTCCAGTTGACCCTCTCAGCACATTAACATCCAAAAGTCTCTCTTTCACGCGCTTATCAGTTAACACGTAATCCAATAACGCTTTCTGGCCATCTCTCCTACTTACATATGTATACTTATGTATATCTCTCATTTTAAACCAGGTATTCCCAGTCACCAGTCCTTTTTCAGCTCACAAATCTACAAGCGCTTCACCATTTCCATTTACAACACTGAACACCTCATGTACACCAATTGTACCCTTAGCTGCCACATTACTCACTTTTGCATTCAAATCAACCATCACTATAACCCGGTCTCGTGCATCAAAGCTGCTAACACACTCTTTTAGCTGCTCACAAAACACTTGCCTCTCATGATCTTTCTTTTCATGACTAGGCACCAATAATCACCCATCTCTCTCCATCCACTTTCAGTTTCACCCATATTAATCTAGAATTCACTTTCTTACACTCTGTCACATTCTCCCACAACTCCTGCTTCAAGAGTAGTGCTACTCTTTAATTTGTTCTTGTCCTCTCACTAACCCCTGACTTTACTCCCAAAACCTTCCCAAACCACTCTTCCCCTTTACCCTTGAGCTTCGTTTCACTCAGAGCCAAAACATCCAGGTTCCTTTCCTCAAACATACTACCTATCTCTTCTTTTTTTTTTTTTTTCATCTTGGTTACATCCACACACATTTAGACACCCCAATCTGAGCCTTCGAGGAGGATGAGCTTCCCAGCATGACTCCTTCTTCTGTTTCCCCTTTTAGAAAGTTAAAATACAAAGAGGGGAGGGTTTCTAGCCCCCCGCTCCCGTCCTCTTTAGTCGCCTATTACGGCACGCGGGGAATGCGAGAAAAGTATTCTTTCTCCCCTATCCCTTTTTTTTTTTTTTTTTTTTTTTTTTTTTCCAAAAGAAGGAACAGAGAAGGGGGCCAGGTGAGGATTTTTCCTCTAAGGCCCAGTCCTCTGTTCTTAACGCTACCTCGCAAACGCGGGAAATGGCGAATAGTATGAAAAAAGAAAAAAAAAAAAAAAATATATATATATATATATATATATATATATATATATATATATATATATTGTGTGTGTATGAGTGGATGGGCATTCTTCGTCCGATTCCCTGGCGCTACATCGCTGACGCGGGAAACGGTGATCCAATTGAAAACAAGGTATATATATATATATATATATATACTCGTGGCAGCTGGGAGTAGGTTTTTTCTAATGGACACAAAATTGAATGCGACAGCAAATTTTGAGGTATTAATCTTCTTTTTTTTGTTCTGTAATTTTCTCAGTATCATTCTACCATCAGGTGGTTTCTCAAACACCAGTTGTCCAAAATTATCCATTTTGCTTTAGTCAAGCTTTTGCATTTCCGGAGGCATCATCATTAATCTACAAATAAGGAAAAACTAACTCACAAAATTTGGATATGAAAGGTAAAAGGTAAACAAAATATAGTAAAGAAAGACATATGGAAAAAACAACCCACATTACATAGCACATAAAAGCAAGGGATAACATTAAAAACGACACAAATTGCCAGTATCATGAAGGGTAGTATGAGTTGCAATCTAAATGAAAACTTACCATTGAGGAAACACAGAAGAACAATATTAAACGACGTAGGAATATAGACAGTCCACTAAATACAGGAAGTTGGGCCAAGTGAGACCGTTATCATCTGGGTGTGGAGTTGGGGTCAGGTGGGGCTCGTCTGATTCTGGCCTCAGTGTTCCAGGACCGGGTGGGTCAGTGACGCGTTCCTCCTGTCCTGAGTTGGCGGACTCGGTAGCTTGTGGCGCGTGAGTGACGTGTCGTGTCTCTAACACCGGCATCAGGTGTACGTCGTGTTAGTGGACCATCAGACAGCTGTATGGAGGTGATCACGTTTACGTTGATGGTGATGACAAAGGCTTTACTTCTCATGTGAATGTCTTCTCATATCTTGAGTCTCCTACGATCGCAGCAACTACAGATGATATTTGTGTGATTCATTATAATCTCCCTCGTCAGTCTCGTTCCAAAGCTTTTGTTCATAATGTTTCATTCCATCTTGTAAGTGAAGTGAGAGGCTGTGGGTCAGGGTGCGGGTTGTATGTCCGATGTAGTTTATATAGTGAGGCTGACAGCCCCCAATATTGCATCAGTACTCACATACCACATCGGTAAGATTCAAGCTTCCACAGCGACCTACCATATTGATGTTGATTACGAGCGAACATGTTTTCGGATTGCTGTAGTATATTATCAGACTGATATCCTTGTCTTCATCAATCGCCTTGCAGTTTGTGACCACAATATTTCGTACAACTTTCTCATTCTTTCGATATGTTGTGGTCAATGTGTTCCTGTAGTAAACTTTAATACTGTCATGTTGAGGTTGTCTGTTTGCCACCAGATGTTACTCTGGCAAGTTGTTCACAATGATATCAGTATTTGAATATTCATTATTCATTAACATCTGCCGGACACGTCGAAGCTTTTGCTGTAGAAGTTGCCAGGTTGAGCACACCTTGATGGCTCTCCTCACATACGCACGGATAACACTCGTGCAGTGTTGATGCAGCCACTTATTACATTCATACATTTACCTTGATTCGTGGGCTTTATGTAAACGTCGGTGAAGAAAGATCTTGTTGTGGCACTAACCACTACATCCAAGATAAGATTGTCCAAAACAGGACAATCGTATGTTTACCAAATGGCGTCCTAGCTACGTCTCTTCGTTGTAAATATACTGACTTATATTTCTCTCTTGTGTTTCTCCTGATGATGTGGTTATTACACGAAAGTGCACTTGGGAACTTACTGTGTTTCATTTTCCCCCTGGACTCTTAGGAATATATATATATATATATATATATATATATATATATATATATATATATATATATATATATATGTATGTATGTATATATTTATATATATATATCCAGATCCATAAATGCTACATACAAATCCATTTGCTTTTCTAAGTATTTCTCACATACATTCTTCAAAGTAAACGCCTGATTCACACATCCTCTACCACTTCTGGAACCACACTGCTCTTCCCCAATCTGATGCTCTGTACATGCCTTCACCCTCTCAATCAATACCCTCCCATATAATTTACCAGGAATACTCAACAAACTTATACCTCTGTAATTTGAGCACTCACTCTTATCCCCTTTGCCTTTGTACAATGGCACTATGCAAGCATTCCACCAATCCTCAGGCATCTCACCATGAATCATACATACATTAAATAACCTTACCAACCAGTCAACAATACAGTTACCCCCTTTTTTTTAATAAATTCCACTGCAATACCATCCAAACCCACTGCCTTGCCAGCTTTCATATTCCGCAAAGCATTTACCACCTCCTCTCTGTTTACCAAATTATTCTCCCTAACCCTCTCACTTTGCACACCACCTCGACCAAAACACCCTATATCTGCCACTCTATCATCAAACACATTCAACAAACCTTCAAAATACTCACTCCATCTCCTCCTCACATCACCACTACTTGTTATCACCTCCCCATTAGCCCCCTTCAATGATGTTCCCATTTATTCCCTTGTTTTACGCACTTTATTTGCCTCCTTCCAAAACATCTTATTATTCTCCCTAAAATTTAATGATACTCTCTCACCCCAGCTCTCATTTGCCCTCTTTTTCACCACGCTCTTACACCTTTCTCTTGACCTCCTGCCTCTTTCTTTTATACATCTCCCACTCATTTGCCTTATTTCCTTGCAAAAATCGTCCAAATGCTTCTCTCTCTTCTCTTTCACTAATAATCTTACTTCTTCATCCCACCACTCACTACTCTTTCTAATCTGCCCACCTCCCACGCTTCTCATGCCACAAGCATCTTTTGCGCAAGCCATCACTGCTTCCCTAAATACATCCCATTCCTCCCCCACTCCCCTTACCTCCTTTGTTCTCAATTATTTCCATTCTGTACTCAGTCTCTCCTGGTACTTCCTCACACTATTCTATTTCCCAATTTCACTTACTGTCACCACTCTCTTCACCCCAACATTCTTCTTTTCTGAAAACCTCTACAAATCTTCACCTTCGCTTCCACAAGATAATGATCAGACATCCCACCAGTTGCACCTTTCAGCACATTAGCATCCAAAAGTCTCTCTTTCGCGCGCCTATCAATTAACACGTAATCCAATAACGCTCTCTGGCCATCTCTCCTACTTACATACGTATACTTATGTATATCTCTCTTTTTAAACCAGGTATTCCCAGTCACCAGTCCTTTTTCAAAACATAAATCTACAAGCTCTTCACCATTTCCATTTACAACACCGAACACCCCATGTATACCAATTATTCCCTCAACTGCCACATTACCCACCTTTGCATTCAAATCACCCATCACTATAACCCGGTCTCGTGCCTCAAAACCACTAACACACTCATTTAGCTGCTTCCAAAATGCTTGCTTCTCATGATCTTTCTTCTCATGCCCAGGTGCATATGCACCAATAATCACCCATCTCTCTCCATCAACTTTCAGTTTTACCCATATCAATCTAGAGTTTACTTTCTTACACTCTATCACATACTCCCACCACTCATGTTTCAGGCGTAGTGCTACTCCTTCCCTTGCTCTTGTCCTTGTTACTCTCAAGACATTCCCAAACCACTCTTCCCATTTACCCTTGACCTTCGTTTCACTCAGAGCCAAAACATCCAGGTTCCTTTCTTCAAACATACTACCTATCTCTCCTTTTTTTCTCATATGATAGAGTTGATAGAGATGCTCTGTGGAATGTATTAAGAATATATGGTGTGGGAGGAAAGTTGTTAGAAGCAGTGAAAAGTTTTTATCGAGGATGTAAGGCATTTGTTCGTGTAGGAAGAGAGGAAAGTGATTGGTTCTCAGTGAATGTAGGTTTGCGGCAGGAGTGTGTGATGTCTCCATGGTTGTTTAATTTGTTTATGGATGGGGTTGTTAGGGAGGTGAATGCAAGAGTTTTGGAAAGAGGGGCAAGTATGCAGTCTGTTGTGGATGAGAGAGCTTGGGAAGTGAGTCAGTTGTTGTTCGCTGATGATACAGCGCCGTTGGCTGATTCATGTGAGAAACTGCAGAAGCTGGTGACTGAGTTTGGTAAAGTGTGTGAAAGAAGAAGGTTGAGAGTAAATATGAATAAGAGCAAGGTTATTAGGTACAGTAGGGTTGAGGGTGAAGTCAATTGGGAGGTAAGTTTGAATGGAGAAAAACTGGAGGAAGTGAAGTGTTTTAGATATCTGGGAGTGGATCTGGCAGCGGACGGAACCATGGAAGTGGAAGCGAATCATAGGGTGGAGGAGGGGGCGAAAATTCTGGGAGCCTTGAAGAATGTTTGGACGTCGAGAACATTATCTCGGAAAGCAAAAATGGGTATGTTTGAAGGAATAGTGGTTCCAACAATGTTGTATGGTTGCGAGGCGTGGGCTATGGATAGAGTTGTGCGGAGGAGGGTGGATGTGCTGGAAATGAGATGTTTGAGGACAATATGTGGTGTGAGGTGGTTTGATCGAGTAAGTAATGTAAGGTTAAGAGAGATGTGTGGTAATGAAAAGAGTGTGGTTGAGAGAGCAGAAGAGGGTGTTTTGAAATGGTTTGGTCACATGGAGAGAATGAGTGAGGAAAGATTGACCAAAAGGATATATGTGTCAGAGATGGAGGGAACGAGGAGAAGTGGGAGACCAAAGTGGAGGTGGAAAGATGGAGTGAAAAAGATTTTGAGTGATCGGGGCGTGAACATGCAGGAGGGTGAAAGGCGTGCAAGGAATAGAGTGGATTGGAACGATGTTGTATACCGGGGTCGACGTGCTGTCAATGGATTGAACCAGGGCATGTGAAGCGTCTGGGGTAAACCATGGAAAGTTCTGTGGGGCCTGGATGTGGCAAAGGGAGCTGTGGTTTCGATGCATTATTACATGACAGCTAGAGACTGAGTGTGAACGAATGTGGCCTTTGTTGTCTTTTCTTAGCGCTACCTCGCACACATGAGTGGGGAGGGGGTTGTTATTCCATGTGTGGCGAGGTGGCGATGGGAATGAATAAAGGTAGACAGTGTGAATTGTGTGCATGGGTATATATGTATGTGTCTGTGTGTGTATATATATGTGTACATTGAGATGTATAGGTATGTATATTTGCGTGTGTGGACGTGTATGTATATACATGTGTATGGGGTTGGATTGGGCCAATTCTTTCGTCTGTTTCCTTGCGCTACCTCGCAAACGTAGAAGACAGCGACAAAGCAAAATATGAATATAAATATAAATATAAATATATTTGCGGCAGGGGTGTGTGATGTCTCCATGGTTGTTTAATTTGTTTATGGATGGGGTTGTTAGGGAGGTAAATGCAAGAGTCCTGGAAAGAGGGGCAAGTATGAAGTCTGTTGGGGATGAGAGAGCTTGGGAAGTGAGTCAGTTGTTGTTCGCTGATGATACAGTGCTGGTGGCTGATTCATGTGAGAAACTGCAGAAGCTGGTGACTGAGTTTGGTAAAGTGTGTGGAAGAAGAAAGTTAAGAGTAAATGTGAATAAGAGCAAGGTTATTAGGTACAGTAGGGGTGAGGGTCAAGTCAATTGGGAGGTGAGTTTGAGTGGAGAAAAACTGGAGGAAGTGAAGTGTTTTAGATATCTGGGAGTGGATCTGTCAGCGGATGGAACCATGGAAGCGGAAGTGGATCATAGGGTGGGGGAGGGGGCGAAAATTTTGGGAGCCTTGAAAAATGTGTGGAAGTCGAGAACATTATCTCGGAAAGCAAAAATGGGTATGTTTGAAGGAATAGTGGTTCCAACAATGTTGTATGGTTGCGAGGCGTGGGCTATGGATAGAGATGTGCGCAGGAGGATGGATGTGCTGGAAATGAGATGTTTGAGGACAATGTGTGGTGTGAGGTGGTTTGAGCGAGTGAGTAACGTAAGGGTAAGAGAGATGTGTGGAAATAAAAAGAGCGTGGTTGAGAGAGCAGAAGAGGGTGTTTTGAAATGGTTTGGGCACATGGAGAGAATGAGTGAGGAAAGATTGACCAAGAGGATATATGTGTCGGAGGTGGAGGGAACGAGGAGAAGAGGGAGACCAAATTGGAGGTGGAAAGATGGAGTGAAAAAGATTTTGTGTGATCGGGGCCTGAACATGCAGGAGGGTGAAAGGAGGGCAAGGAATAGAGTGAATTGGAGCGATGTGGTATACCGGGGTTGACGTGCTGTCAGTGGATTGAATCAAGGCATGTGAAGCGTCTGGGGGTAAACCATGGAAAGCTGTGTAGGTATGTATATTTGCGTGTGTGGACGTATGTACATGTGTATGGGGGGGGGGGTTGGGCCATTTCTTTCGTCTGTTTCCTTGCGCTACCTCGCAAACGCGGGAGACAGCGACAAAGTATAAAAAAAAAAAATATATATATATATATATATATATATATATATATATATATATATATATATATATATATATATATATATTGTTACGAATCCTCCTACTGGGAAGGATCGTCAACTACGCACACTGATAACACTATCTTAAAATCATGGGATTAAATGAAACACCATCATTAAAACTGCTTATAATCCAAGAAGTAAAGAGTACAAAATAACAGAAGCACATTAATCGGGCACAAATCATTTACGGTAACACCGAACATGAGTTCAATATTCCAGGTAAGATTTCAAACCAGATCTCTTTCCTTTATGACAATTTGACTCTAGAAACATGATTCAAGATACACTTATTCGTTGGACACTTCTATGACAAGTGTCTGTGACACTCGAATCTAAATGACAGAGGCGGTTCAACACCATAGAGTTACGTAAAGCGGCACTTCACTGATCGTAGACAAAGGGGAAAACCACTTACTTACTTACTTGCTGGGTCCGCGGGGTAGCTAGGAATCGTGGCCCAGCTGGCGTCAGAGGTTTTGACTGAAGTGAGGAGCGAGCCAGGAGCGGCCTACCCCGCCCTGCTGCCCTAGTCTCAGGTGGGATTGGTGAAGGGTGACCCAGAGTGCCACTCTTGATTGACTAGAGGCCTAAGGTCTAGTTGTGATTGTAGGAGGGTGGCTCATAGTGCCACTCCTGGTTGGCTGGAGGGTCTTAGGTCCGCCCTCATCTTGCCTAAGGCCCAACTTTCTCTTGTCCTGACAGCAACGACGATATACAGGAAGTCATATCTCTCAGCTGACCATCTATCTGGACCCCCAGTCGTCTGGTGCCTCGCACCGGGTAGAAAAGAAAGGTCCAGGTGTTGTGGTTAACTGGATTGATGGTCCGGCGTGACCCTTGTTCCTGACCTCGGCCATCTGGTTCTTCGGGTATGGGAAAGACGGCAGGCCTAAGGGTTGAGAGTGTCTGAATTGATGACCCGGCCAGGGAAGTGAAACCCAAGCAGAGATAACGAAGGCCCTGGCCCTCTTCTCTGTCGTTCTGCAACATCAAATATCACTTACACTATAAACACACCAAAAAGGCACTCACACATATACGAACATGATGGCACACACACACACACACACACACACACACACATGTTCGTAACAGTATATATATATATATATATATATATATATATATATATATATATATATATATATATATATATATATATATATATGTACATATCTTTCATACTATTCGCCATTTCCCGCGTTAGCAAGGTAGCGTTAAGAACAGAGGACTGGGCCTCTGAGGGAATATCCTCACCTGGCCTCGTTCTCTGTTCCTTCTTTTGGAAAATTAAAAAAAAAAAACGAGAGGGGAGGATTTCCAGCCCCCCGCTCCCTCCCCTTTTAGTCGCCTTGTACGACACGCAGGGTATACGTGGGAAGTATTCTTTCTCCCCTATCCCCCAGGGATAATATATATATATATATTTTTTTTTTTTTTTTTTATACTTTGTCGCTGTCTCCCGCGTTTGCGAGGTAGCGCAAGGAAACAGACGAAAGAAATGGCCCAACCCCCCCCATACACATGTATATACATACGTCCACACACGCAAATATACATACCTACACAGCTTTCCATGGTTTACCCCAGACGCTTCACATGCCTTGATTCAATCCACTGACAGCATGTCAACCCCGGTATACCACATCGCTCCAATTCACTCTCTTCCTTGCCCTCCTTTCACCCTCCTGCATGTTCAGGCCCCGATCACACAAAATCTTTTTCACTCCATCTTTCCACCTCCAATTTGGTCTCCCTCTTCTCCTCGTTCCCTCCACCTCCGACACATATATCCTCTTGGTCAATCTTTCCTCACTCATTCTCTCCATGTGCCCAAACCACTTCAAAACACCCTCTTCTGCTCTCTCAACTACGCTCTTTTTATTTCCACACATCTCTCTTACCCTTACGTTACTCACTCGATCAAACCACCTCACACCACACATTGTCCTCAAACATCTCATTTCCAGCACATCCATCCTCCTGCGCACAACTCTATCCATAGCCCACGCCTCGCAACCATACAACATTGTTGGAACCACTATTCCTTCAAACATACCCATTTTTGCTTTCCGAGATAATGTTCTCGACTTCCACACATTCTTCAAGGCCCCCAGAATTTTCGCCCCCTCCCCCACCCTATGATCCACTTCCGCTTCCATGGTTCCATCCGCTGCCAGATCCACTCCCAGATATCTAAAACACTTCACTTCCTCCAGTTTTTCTCCATTCAAACTCACCTCCCAATTGACTTGACCCTCAACCCTACTGTACCTAATAACCTTGCTCTTATTCACATTTACTCTTAACTTTCTTCTTCCACACACTTTACCAAACTCAGTCACCAGCTTCTGCAGTTTCTCACATGAATCAGCCACCAGCGCTGTATCATCAGCGAACAACAACTGACTCACTTCCCAAGCTCTCTCATCCCCAACAGACTTCATACATATATATATGGCCAAAACACTGAAAGGTTAAGTCATGGCGCTCAAGCGCGGTTCAAGAAATGGAGTTTAATGTTTACAGATGGAACGTTTCTTATACACTAGGAGTCCATCGGCACCTTGACCAGTAGGTACCCAGTGCTGGGATTGTGTGTCTTATGTAGACTTTATACCCAGGAACTGAACGAAACGGCCCCAGGGTATTATGGGTCAGGTCAAAGGCCAGGTCCATTATACCCTTTGGGTTGGTAATGTCGCACTCCAACACTTCAGTAAATTCGATTCTCTTATGGACCGTTCTCCAAGGGTCCAAGGCTTCATTGAGAGTGACTCCCGTTTGGCTGTGATCCACGGCTTCATTGAGTTCGACTCCCTCCCGGCTGTGGTCCACGGCTTCATTGAGTTCGACTCCCTTTTAGCTGTGGTCCACGGCTTTATTGAGTTCGACTCCCGCTGGACTATGGTCCAAAGGCTTCACTGAGTTCGACTCCCTCCCGGCTGTGGTCCACGGCTTCATTGAGTTCGCTTCCCTCCGGGCTGTGGTCCACGGCTTTATTGAGTTCGACTCCCTCTGGGCTGTGTATATAAACAGCAGAAGCTGGGGATCGCTACACCAGTTGTTCTTACATAAGCAGTGGTTCACAACGGACTTGTATTTATGCAATGCCTTTTTTTTTCTTAACTTTCCATTGAGATATATTTAGCGACTCCCTTCTGCAAGTCAGCGTTATGTTAATAGGACAGGTTATTTTTTCCTCCATCATGTGGGCTACGTCGATCCCAGGCGGCGATAGCTATGTATGGTCGGCAGGAGAACGAGTTCCTCTGAGAGTTGAAGCATCATCAGGAGACGAGACGAGGAGTACACGAAGTGATAGTCTGGTCTTCAACGTAACACTTTCGCGACGTAATGACACCAGCGGTTCGTGACGTTATGTTGTAACTGGTGTACAAATGGGTGATTAATGTCTCCATCTTTAGGCATGTCATTTAATTACCCCAGGATCCCCCTCCCCCCTAACTGCGCTTCACTCAGTAGTAGGGTCGGGATGGCTTCCTAGCAAGCGAGAAGTTCGCTCGGGGTTTGCCATCAAGCATGAGTACAGTAACACCTTGTGTACACAATATATACCGGTTAGGCCATTCTTTCGTCTGTTTCCTTGCGCTCCCTCGCTAACGCGGGAGATAGCGATTAACTCTAATAAATAAATAATAACTTATATATATATATATATATATATATATATATATATATATATATATATATATATATATATATCAAAAAACTGGCAGTAGGTCCACGGAAGTAAGGCCCAGCCACCATCGTGAGACCACGCACGCAGCCTAGTGCGCTCCATGGAAGGGTCTTTCTTCATCATGATAAAATGCCGGTCCGAACTGGATCCAGAGTTGTCGCTGTAGCAGTAAAAAGTGCTGGGGGTTGCTTTATCCCTGGGGATAGGGGATTAAGATTACTTCCCACGTATTCCCTGCGTGTCGTAGAAGGCGACTAAAAGGGGAGGGAGCGGGAGGCTGGAAAACCTCCCCTCTCGTTTTTTTTTTTTTTTTAATTTTCCAAAAGAAGGATTTGTATGTAGCATTTATGGATCTGGAGAAGGCATATGATAGAGTTGATAGAGATGCTCTGTGGAAGGTATTAAGAATATATAATGTGGGAGGCAAGTTGTTAGAAGCAGTGAAAAGTTTTTATCGAGGATGTAAGGCATGTGTACGTGTAGGAAGAGAGGAAAGTGATTGGTTCTCAGTGAATGTAGGTTTGCGGCAGGGGTGTGTGATGTCTCCATGGTTGTTTAATTTGTTTATGGATGGGGTTGTTAGGGAGGTGAATGCAAGAGTTTTGGAAAGAGGGGCAAGTATGAAGTCTGTTGGGGATGAGAGAGCTTGGGAAGTGAGTCAGTTGTTGTTCGCTGATGATACAGCGCTGGTGGCTGATTCATGTGAGAAACTGCAGAAGCTGGTGACTGAGTTTGGTAAAGTGTGTGGAAGAAGAAAGTTAAGAGTAAATGTGAATAAGAGCAAGGTTATTAGGTACAGTAGGGTTGAGGGTCAAGTCAGTTGGGAGGTGAGTTTGAATGGAGAAAAACTGGAGGAAGTGAAGTGTTTTAGATATCTGGGAGTGGATCTGGCAGCGGATGGAACCATGGAAGCGGAAGTGGATCATAGGGTGGGGGAGGGGGCGAAAATTCTGGGAGCCTTGAAGAATGTGTGGAAGTCGAGAACATTATCTCGGAAAGCAAAAATGGGTATGTTTGAAGGAATAGTGGTTCCAACAATGTTGTATGGTTGCGAGGCGTGGGCTATGGATAGAGTTGTGCGCAGGAGGGTGGATGTGCTGGAAATGAGATGTTTGAGGACAATGTGTGGTGTGAGGTGGTTTGATCGAGTGAGTAACGTAAGGGTAAGAGAGATGTGTGGAAATAAAAAGAGCGTAGTTGAGAGAGCAGAAGAGGGTGTTTTGAAGTGGTTTGGGCACATGGAGAGAATGAGTGAGGAAAGATTGACCAAGAGGATATATGTGTCGGAGGTGGAGGGAACGAGGAGAAGAGGGAGACCAAATTGGAGGTGGAAAGATGGAGTGAAAAAGATTTTGTGTGATCGAGGCCTGAACATGCAGGAGGGTGAAAGGAGTGCAAGGAATAGAGTGAATTGGAGCGATGTGGTATACCGGGGTTGACGTGCTGTCAGTGGATTGAATCGGGGCATGTGAAGCGTTTGGGGTAAACCATGGAAAGCTGTGTAGGTATGTATATTTGCGTGTGTGGACGTATGTATATACATGTGTATGGGGGTGGGTTGGGCCATTTCTTTCGTCTGTTTCTTTGCGCTACCTCGCAAACGCGGGAGACAGCGACAAAGCAAAAAAAAAAAAAAAAATATATATATGTATATATATATATATATATATATATATATATATATATATATATATATATATATATATATATATATATATATATATATATATCAGCTCATGGTAAGGGGAAAGGGTATACGTATGATACGTATAGTGTGGGTATAGTTAAACTTCTTAGTTAAATTCGACCACTTAGCCGCATACATACGACTTATTCATCATACCCGAAGGCTAGAGTCATCATACCTGAAGGCTAGAGTCATCATATTCGAAGGCTAGAGTCACCATACCCGAAGGCTAGAGTCATCATACCTGAAGGCTAGAGTCATCATACCTGAAGGCTAGAGTCATCATACCTGAAGGCTAGAGTCATCATGCCCGAAGGCTAGAGTCATTATACCTGAAGGCTAGAGTCATCATGCCCGAAGGCTAGAGTCATCATACCTGAAGGCTAGAGTCATCATTCCTGAAGGCTAGAGTCATCATGCCCGAAGGCTAGAGTCATCATACCCGAAGGCTAGAGTCATCATACCTGAAGGCTAGAGTCATCATACCTGAAGGCTAGAATCATCATGCCCGAAGGCTAGAGTCATCATACCTGAAGGCTAGAGTCATCATACCTGAAGGCTAGAATCATCATGCCCGAAGGCTAGAGTCATCATACCTGAAGGCTAGAGTCATCATACCTGAAGGCTAGAGTCATCATATTCGAAGGCTAGAGTCACCATACCCGAAGGCTAGAGTCATCATACCTGAAGGCTAGAGTCATCATACCTGAAGGCTAGAGTCATCATACCTGAAGGCTAGAGTCATCATGCCCGAAGGCTAGAGTCATTATACCTGAAGGCTAGAGTCATCATGCCCGAAGGCTAGAGTCATCATACCTGAAGGCTAGAGTCATCATTCCTGAAGGCTAGAGTCATCATGCCCGAAGGCTAGAGTCATCATACCCGAAGGCTAGAGTCATCATACCTGAAGGCTAGAGTCATCATACCTGAAGGCTAGAATCATCATGCCCGAAGGCTAGAGTCATCATACCTGAAGGCTAGAGTCATCATACCTGAATGCTAGAGTCATCATGCTCGAAGGCTAGAGTCATCATACCTGAAGGCTAGAGTCATCATGCTCGAAGGCTAGAGTGATCCTAGTCATCATACTTGAAGGGTATTATTAAGTAGTGGTAAATCCCACTGGAGTGTCCAGATCTTAATGATCCACAGATATTTATGAACTTTTTTTCTCTGTCATCATTGAATGATGGGACGTAATGGACGACACGTCAGGTGGTGGTAGGGAGCCAAGGACGGCTGGCTGGTCAGCTGGCAGGACCTGCTGCTGCCCCTCCTATTCTGTGGCTTGTTAAGCCTTGGCGGTCCAGTGGGTTCAGGTACTGGGCCGAGGCCTTACCCTGTGTCTGCCACCGTCAGGCGCTAACTCTCTCTCTCTCTCTCTCTCTCTCTCTCTCTCTCTCTCTCTCTCTCTCTCTCTCTCTCTCTCTCTCTCTCTCTCTCTCTCTCTGTTTGTGTGAATCAATCGATAAAGAACTGGTTATTGAATTCAAGCAGTCAGACATTAGACTAAAGACATTAAGTTCAAGAATTACATAATGTTTGGCAACGTGTTGCAGGAACGAGTTAACACATCACCAAACAACTCCAGCACAAGGTAGGGCTGGATACATGCTTACAACACAAGGTAGGGCTGGATACATGCTTACAACACAAGGTAGGGCTGGATACATGCTTACAACACAAGGTAGGGCTGGATACATGCTTACAACACAAGGTAGGGCTGGATACATGCTTACAACACAACATGAAGTCTGTCAACCTCGTTATACACAACACATTGTACTAATTGTACGTTGTTATACACAACACATTGTACTAATTGTACGTTGTTATACACAACACATTGTACTAATTGTACGTTGTTATACACAACACATTGTACTAATTGTACGTTGTTATACACAACACATTGTACTAATTGTACGTTGTTATACACAACACATTGTACCAATTGTACGTTGGTATGCAGTACATATTGTACTAACTGTACGTTGTTATATAGAATACATTGTACCAATTGTACGTTATACATTTAATGGTGATGTACATCACTTAATTGAATGTTACGAGTTGGTTGAATTGCAGTAGTGTTGTGTTGACCTCATGTGTTCATGGGAGAACATTCAGTGACGTAAAGTTGATTTTTGTTCAACTGTATTGATACTGTGTTGACGTACTACATGTATTTAATGGTAAACATTATGTAAAGTTACATATTCGTAAAATTGTATTAATACTGCATTTAATGGTAAACATTATGTAAAAGTTACATATTTGTTGAACTGCATTAATACTGTGTAGAAGACATGTGTATGTAATGGTGATGAATACTGTCACTTTGGTTGTGTTACAGTTATATAGAGGTTGACAGACACACAACATAACTAAGCTACTTGCTTGCTTAACTGTGCTCTTGATCATGACAACCTCAGTAGTAGGTATGGGACAGGTCTTGTACCTGTACATGACGGGTTGGTACAAGGTGATTCTGGTGACGGACGGAGGAGGTCAGGCCATCGCCTCTCTGACCCTCGAGGAAATTTATGGAGTGGCTGTGGTCAGCTGGGTGGGTCACAACCCCTGTGGTCAGCTGGATAGGTCACAACCCCTGTGGTCAGCTGGATGGGTCACAACCCCTGTGGTCAGCTGGATGGGTCACAACCCCTGTGGTCAGCTGGGTGGGTCACAACTCCTGTGGTCAGCTGGATGGGTCACAACCCCTGTGGTCAGCTGGGTGGGTCACAACCCCTGTGGTCAGCTGGATGGGTCACAACCCCTGTGGTCAGCTGGGTGGGTCACAACTCCTGTGGTCAGCTGGATGGGTCACAACCCCTGTGGTCAGCTGGGTGGGTCACAACTCCTGTGGTCAGCTGGGTCGGTCACAACCCCTGTGGTCAGCTGACTGGGTCACAACCCCTGTGGTCAGCTGGGTGGTTCACAACTCCTGTGGTCAGCTGGATGGGTCACAACCCTTGTGGTCAGCTGGGTGGGTCACAACTCCTGTGGTCAGCTGGATGGGTCACAACTCCTGTGGTCAGCTGGGTGGGTCACAACTCCTGTGGTCAGCTGGATGGGTCACAACCCTTGTGGTCAGCTGGGTCGGTCACAACTCCTGTGGTCAGCTGGGTGGGTCACAACCCCTGTGGTCAGCTGGGTGGGTCACAACTCCTGTGGTCAGCTGGATGGGTCACAACTCCTGTGGTCAGCTGGGTCGGTCACAACCCCTGTGGTCAGCTGGGTGGGTCACAACTCCTGTGGTCAGCTGGATGGGTCACAACTCCTGTGGTCAGCTGGGTCGGTCACAACCCCTGTGGTCAGCTGGGTGGGTCACAACCCCTGTGGTCAGCTGGGTCGGTCACAACCCCTGTGGTCAGCTGGGTGGGTCACAACCTGTGTTGTCAGCTGGGTGGTTCACAACTCCTGTGGTCAGCTGGATGGGTCACAACCGGTGTGGTCAGCTGGGTGGGTCACAACCCCTGTGGTCAGCTGGGTGGGTCACAACCACTGTGGTCAGCTGGGTCGGTCACAACCCCTGTGGTCAGCTGGGTGGGTCACAACCCCTGTGGTCAGCTGGGTGGGTCACAACCCCTGTGGTCAGCTGAGTGGGTCACAACCCCTTTGGTCAGCTGGTTGGGTCTCAACCCCTGTGATCAGCTGGGTGGGTCACAACCCCTGTGGTCAGCTGGGTGGGTCACAACCCCATTGGTCAGCTGGGTGGGTCACAACCCCTTTGGTCAGCTGGGTGTGTCATAACCCCTTTGGTCAGCTGGTTGGATCACAACCCGTGTGGTCAACTGGATGGGTCACAACCCCTGTGGTCAGCTGGGTTGGTCTCATCTGTGGTCAACTGGGTGGGTCACAACCCCTGTGGTCAACTGGGTGGGTCACAACCCCTGTGGTCAACTGGGTGGGTCACAACCCCTGTGGTCAACTGGGTGGGTCACAACCCCTTTGGTCAACTGGGTGGGTCACAACCCCTGTGGTCAGCTGGGTGGGTCACAACTCCTGTGGTCAGCTGGGTGGGTCACAACTGTGGTCAGCTAGGTGGGTCATAACCCCTGTGGTCAGCTGGGTGGGTCACAACCCTTTGGTCAGCTGAGTGGATCACAACCCCTTTGGTCAGCTGGGTGGGTCACAACCCCTTTGGTCAGGTGGGTGGGTCACAACCCTTTTGGTCAGCTGGGTGGGTTACAACCCGTGTGGTCAGCTGGGTGGGTCACAACCCCTGTGGTCAGCTAGGTGGGTCACTTCTGTGGTCAACTGGGTGGGTCACAACCCCTGTGGTCAGCTTGGTGGGTCACAACCCCTGTGGTCAGCTGGGTGGGTCACAACCCCTGTGGTCAGCTAGGTGGGTCACATCTGTGGTCAAGTGGGTGGGTCACAACCCCTGTGGTCAACTGGGTGGGTCACAACCCGTGTGGTCAGGTGGGTGGGTCACAACCCCTGTGGTCAGCTAGGTGGGTCACATCTGTGGTCAACTGGGTGGGTCAGAACCCCTGTGATCAGCTGGGTGGGTCACAACTCCGGTGGTCAGCTGGATGGGTCACAACCCCTGTGGTCAGCTAGGTGGGTCACAACTGTGGTCAACTGGGTGGGTCACAACCCGTGTGGTCAGCTGGGTGGGATACAACCCCTGTGGTCAGCTGGGTGGGTCACAACCCCTGTGGTCAACTGGGTGGGTCACAACCCGTGTGGTCAGCTTGGTGGGTCAGAACCCCTGTGGTCAGCTTGGTGGGTCAGAACCCCTGTGGTCAGCTGGGTGGGTCACAACCCCTGTGGTCAGGTGGGTGGGTCACAACCCCTGTGGTCAGGTGGGTGGGTCACAACCCGTGTGGTCAGGTGGGTGGGTCACAACCCGTGTGGTCAGGTGGGTGGGTCACAACCCGTGTGGTCAGGTGGGTGGGTCACAACCCGTGTGGTCAGCTGGGTGGGTCACAACCCGTGTGGTCAGGGGGCCGCGGCCCGTTGTTTACACCGAGGTGACAGCATCGTCACAGTCGCTGGTAAAAGCTTCTGATTGGTTTAGCACTTGCACAGTCAGAGTTATTGGAGGTTGACCGCTCGTGTGGAGATGGTAGTGGTCCGGTCATGCGTAATCCAAGGGTCAAGTTAGAGAGAGAGAGAGAGAGAGAGAGAGAGAGAGAGAGAGAGAGAGAGAGAGAGAGAGAGAGAGAGAGAGAGAGAGTCAGTTCAGGTCGATATGTTGACCTGTAGGCGGCCAGAGAGCGCCAATGACACGTCCTACCCCATCCAGGGTTGGTGTGTGTGTGTGTGTGTGTGTGTGTGTGATGGCTAGCCACACAGGCCGGGTTCAGATAAGTAATGGTGGTGGCAGGTGCCTGGCGGACGCCCAAGATCCGAGACATTACGACCTTGATAGAGACCTTGCTATGATAGAGACCTTGTCATGATAGAGACCTTGCCATGATAGAGACCTTGCTATGATAGAGACCTTGTCATGATAGAGACCTTGCTATGATAGACACCTTTCCATGATAGCGACCTTGTCATGATAGAGACTTTGCCATGGTAGAGACCTTCCCATGATAGAGATCTTGCTATGATAGACCTTGCCATGATAGAGATCTTGCTATGATAAACACCTTGCTATGATAGAGAACTTGCCATAGTAGAGACCTTGCTATGATAGAGTCCTTGCAGTGATGGAGACCTTGCCATGATAGAGATCTTTCCTTGGTAGAGACCTTGCGATGATGGAGACCTTGCTATGATAGAGACCTTGTTAGGATAGAGACCTTGCTATGATAGACACCTTACTATGATAGAGGCCTTGCCATGATAGAGACCTTGCTATTATAGAGACCTTGCCATGATAGAGACCTTGCTGTGATAGAGACCTTGCCATGATAAAGACTTTGCTATCATAGAGACCTTGTCATGATAGAGACCTTGTCATGATAGAGACCTTGTCATGATAGAGACCTTGTCATGATAGAGACCTTGCTATGATAGAGACCTTGCTATGATAGAGACCTTGCTATGATAGAGACCTTGCCATGATAAAGACTTTGCTATCATAGAGATCTTTCCATAATAAAGACCTTGCTGATAGAAACCTTGTCATGATAGAGACCTTGCTATGATAGAGACCTTGCTATGATAGAGTCCTTGCCATGATAGAGACCTTGTCATGATAGAGACCTTGTCATGATAGAGACCTTGTCATGATAGAGACCTTGCTATGATAGAGACCTTGTCATGATAGAGACCTTGCTATGATAGAGACCTTGCTATGATAGAGTCCTTGCCATGATAGAGACCTTGTCATGATAGAGACCTTGCTATGATAGAGTCCTTGCCATGATAGAGACCTTGCTATGATAGAGTCCTTGCCATGATAGAGACCTTGCTATGATAGAGTCCTTGCCATGATAGAGACCTTGCTATGATAGAGACCTTGTCATGATAGAGACCTTGTCATGATAGAGACCTTGTCATGATAGAGACCTTGTCATGATAGAGACCTTGTCATGATAGAGACCTTGCTATGATAGAGACCTTGCTATGATAGAGACCTTGTCATGATAGAGACCTTGCTATGATAGAGACCTTGCTATGATAGAGTCCTTGCCATGATAGAGACCTTGTCATGATAGAGACCTTGTCATGATAGAGACCTTGCTATGATAGAGTCCTTGCCATGATAGAGACCTTGCTATGATAGAGACCTTGTCATGATAGAGACCTTGCTATGATAGAGTCCTTGCCATGATAGAGACCTTGCTATGATAGAGTCCTTGCCATGATAGAGACCTTGCTATGATAGAGACCTTGCTATGATAGAGACCTTGTCATGATAGAGACCTTGTCATGATAGAGACCTTGTCATGATAGAGACCTTGCTATGATAGAGACCTTGCTATGATAGAGTCCTTGCCATGATAGAGACCTTGCTATGATAGAGACCTTGTCATGATAGAGACCTTGCTATGATAGAGACCTTGCTATGATAGAGACCTTGTCATGATAGAGACCTTGCTATGATAGAGACCTTGTCATGATAGAGACCTTGTCATGATAGAGACCTTGCTATGATAGAGACCTTGTCATGATAGAGACCTTGTCATGATAGAGACCTTGTCATGATAGAGACCTTGTCATGATAGAGACCTTGCTATGATAGAGACCTTGTCATGATAGAGACCTTGCTATGATAGAGACCTTGCTATGATAGAGACCTTGTCATGATAGAGACCTTGTCATGATAGAGACCTTGCTATGATAGAGACCTTGTCATGATAGAGACCTTGCTATGATAGAGTCCTTGCCATGATAGAGACCTTGTCATGATAGAGACCTTGTCATGATAGAGACCTTGTCATGATAGAGACCTTGCTATGATAGAGACCTTGCTATGATAGAGACCTTGTCATGATAGAGACCTTGCTATGATAGAGACCTTGCTATGATAGAGTCCTTGCCATGATAGAGACCTTGCTATGATAGAGACCTTGTCATGATAGAGACCTTGTCATGATAGAGACCTTGTCATGATAGAGACCTTGTCATGATAGAGACCTTGCTATGATAGAGACCTTGCTATGATAGAGACCTTGTCATGATAGAGACCTTGCTATGATAGAGACCTTGCTATGATAGAGACCTTGTCATGATAGAGACCTTGTCATGATAGAGACCTTGTCATGATAGAGACCTTGCTATGATAGAGACCTTGCTATGATAGAGACCTTGTCATGATAGAGACCTTGTCATGATAGAGACCTTGCTATGATAGAGACCTTGCTATGATAGAGACCTTGCTATGATAGAGACCTTGTCATGATAGAGACCTTGCTATGATAGAGACCTTGCTATGATAGAGACCTTGTCATGATAGAGACCTTGTCATGATAGAGACCTTGCTATGATAGAGTCCTTGCCATGATAGAGACCTTGCTATGATAGAGACCTTGCTATGATAGAGACCTTGCTATGATAGAGACCTTGCTATGATAGAGTCCTTGCCATGATAGAGACCTTGCTATGATAGAGTCCTTGCCATGATAGAGACCTTGCTATGATAGAGACCTTGCTATGATAGAGACCTTGTCATGATAGAGACCTTGCTATGATAGAGACCTTGTCATGATAGAGACCTTGCTATGATAGAGTCCTTGCCATGATAGAGACCTTGCTATGATAGAGTCCTTGCCATGATAGAGACCTTGCTATGATAGAGTCCTTGCCATGATAGAGACCTTGCTATGATAGAGACCTTGTCATGATAGAGACCTTGTCATGATAGAGACCTTGCTATGATAGAGACCTTGTCATGATAGAGACCTTGCTATGATAGAGACCTTGCTATGATAGAGACCTTGTCATGATAGAGACCTTGCTATGATAGAGACCTTGCTATGATAGAGACCTTGTCATGATAGAGACCTTGTCATGATAGAGACCTTGTCATGATAGAGACCTTGTCATGATAGAGACCTTGTCATGATAGAGACCTTGTCATGATAGAGACCTTGTCATGATAGAGACCTTGCTATGATAGAGTCCTTGCCATGATAGAGACCTTGTCATGATAGAGACCTTGCTATGATAGAGTCCTTGCCATGATAGAGACCTTGTCATGATAGAGACCTTGCTATGATAGAGTCCTTGCCATGATAGAGACCTTGCTATGATAGAGTCCTTGCCATGATAGAGACCTTGTCATGATAGAGACCTTGTCATGATAGAGACCTTGTCATGATAGAGACCTTGTCATGATAGAGACCTTGTCATGATAGAGACCTTGTCATGATAGAGACCTTGCTATGATAGAGACCTTGCTATGATAGAGACCTTGTCATGATAGAGACCTTGTCATGATAGAGACCTTGCTATGATAGAGACCTTGTCATGATAGAGACCTTGCTATGATAGAGACCTTGCTATGATAGAGACCTTGTCATGATAGAGACCTTGTCATGATAGAGACCTTGTCATGATAGAGACCTTGCTATGATAGAGACCTTGCTATGATAGAGACCTTGTCATGATAGAGACCTTGCTATGATAGAGACCTTGCTATGATAGAGACCTTGTCATGATAGAGACCTTGCTATGATAGAGTCCTTGCCATGATAGAGACCTTGCTATGATAGAGTCCTTGCCATGATAGAGACCTTGCTATGATAGAGACCTTGCCATGATAGAGACCTTGTCATGATAGAGACCTTGTCATGATAGAGACCTTGCTATGATAGAGTCCTTGCCATGATAGAGACCTTGCTATGATAGAGACCTTGTCATGATAGAGACCTTGCTATGATAGAGTCCTTGCCATGATAGAGACCTTGCTATGATAGAGACCTTGCTATGATAGAGACCTTGTCATGATAGAGACCTTGCTATGATAGAGACCTTGCTATGATAGAGACCTTGTCATGATAGAGACCTTGCTATGATAGAGACCTTGCTATGATAGAGACCTTGTCATGATAGAGACCTTGTCATGATAGAGACCTTGCTATGATAGAGACCTTGTCATGATAGAGACCTTGCTATGATAGAGTCCTTGCCATGATAGAGACCTTGCTATGATAGAGTCCTTGCCATGATAGAGACCTTGCTATGATAGAGACCTTGTCATGATAGAGACCTTGTCATGATAGAGACCTTGCTATGATAGAGACCTTGCTATGATAGAGACCTTGTCATGATAGAGACCTTGCTATGATAGAGACCTTGCTATGATAGAGAACTTGCCATAGTAGAGACCTTGCTATGATAGAGACCTTGTCATGATAGAGACCTTGTCATGATAGAGACCTTGCTATGATAGAGACCTTGCTATGATAGAGTCCTTGCCATGATAGAGACCTTGCTATGATAGAGACCTTGCTATGATAGAGACCTTGTCATGATAGAGACCTTGCCATGATAGAGACCTTGTCATGATAGAGACCTTGCTATGATAGAGACCTTGCTATGATAGAGACCTTGCTATGATAGAGTCCTTGCCATGATAGAGACCTTGCTATGATAGAGACCTTGCTATGATAGAGACCTTGTCATGATAGAGACCTTGCTATGATAGAGTCCTTGCCATGATAGAGACCTTGTCATGATAGAGACCTTGCTATGATAGAGACCTTGTCATGATAGAGACCTTGCTATGATAGAGTCCTTGCCATGATAGAGACCTTGCTATGATAGAGACCTTGCTATGATAGAGTCCTTGCCATGATAGAGACCTTGTCATGATAGAGACCTTGTCATGATAGAGACCTTGTCATGATAGAGACCTTGTCATGATAGAGACCTTGCTATGATAGAGACCTTGTCATGATAGAGACCTTGTCATGATAGAGACCTTGTCATGATAGAGACCTTGTCATGATAGAGACCTTGCTATGATAGAGACCTTGTCATGATAGAGACCTTGCTATGATAGAGTCCTTGCCATGATAGAGACCTTGCTATGATAGAGACCTTGCTATGATAGAGTCCTTGCCATGATAGAGACCTTGTCATGATAGAGACCTTGTCATGATAGAGACCTTGTCATGATAGAGACCTTGCTATGATAGAGACCTTGCTATGATAGAGTCCTTGCCATGATAGAGACCTTGCTATGATAGAGACCTTGTCATGATAGAGACCTTGCTATGATAGAGACCTTGCTATGATAGAGACCTTGTCATGATAGAGACCTTGCTATGATAGAGACCTTGCTATGATAGAGTCCTTGCCATGATAGAGACCTTGTCATGATAGAGACCTTGCTATGATAGAGACCTTGTCATGATAGAGACCTTGTCATGATAGAGACCTTGCTATGATAGAGTCCTTGCCATGATAGAGACCTTGCTATGATAGAGTCCTTGCCATGATAGAGACCTTGTCATGATAGAGACCTTGCCATGATAGAGACCTTGCTATGATAGAGTCCTTGCCATGATAGAGACCTTGTCATGATAGAGACCTTGCTATGATAGAGACCTTGTCATGATAGAGACCTTGTCATGATAGAGACCTTGTCATGATAGAGACCTTGTCATGATAGAGACCTTGTCATGATAGAGACCTTGCCATGATAGAGACCTTGTCATGATAGAGACCTTGCTATGATAGAGAACTTGCCATAGTAGAGACCTTGCTATGATAGAGACCTTGTCATGATAGAGACCTTGCTATGATAGAGACCTTGCTATGATAGAGACCTTGTCATGATAGAGACCTTGCTATGATAGAGTCCTTGCCATGATAGAGACCTTGCCATGATAGAGACCTTGTCATGATAGAGACCTTGCTATGATAGAGTCCTTGCCATGATAGAGACCTTGCTATGATAGAGAACTTGCCATAGTAGAGACCTTGCTATGATAGAGTCCTTGCCATGATAGAGACCTTGTCATGATAGAGACCTTGTCATGATAGAGACCTTGCTATGATAGAGTCCTTGCCATGATAGAGACCTTGCTATGATAGAGAACTTGCCATAGTAGAGACCTTGCTATGATAGAGTCCTTGCCATGATAGAGACCTTGTCATGATAGAGACCTTGTCATGATAGAGACCTTGTCATGATAGAGACCTTGCTATGATAGAGTCCTTGCCATGATAGAGACCTTGTCATGATAGAGACCTTGCCATGATAGAGACCTTGTCATGATAGAGACCTTGCTATGATAGAGTCCTTGCCATGATAGAGACCTTGCTATGATAGAGAACTTGCCATAGTAGAGACCTTGCTATGATAGAGAACTTGCCATAGTAGAGACCTTGCTATGATAGAGACCTTGCCATGATAGAGACCTTGCCATGATAGAGACCTTGCTATGATAGAGACCTTGCTATGATAGAGTCCTTGCCATGATAGAGACCTTGCTATGATAGAGACCTTGTCATGATAGAGACCTTGCCATGATAGAGACCTTGCCATGATAGAGACCTTGCCATGATAGAGACCTTGCCATGATAGAGACCTTGCTATGATAGAGACCTTGCCATGATAGAGACCTTGCTATGATAGAGACCTTGCCATGATAGAGACCTTGCCATGATAGAGACCTTGCTATGATAGAGTCCTTGCCATGATAGAGACCTTGCTATGATAGAGTCCTTGCCATGATAGAGACCTTGTCATGATAGAGACCTTGTCATGATAGAGACCTTGCCATGATAGAGACCTTGTCATGATAGAGACCTTGTCATGATAGAGACCTTGCTATGATAGAGTCCTTGCCATGATAGAGACCTTGTCATGATAGAGACCTTGCTATGATAGAGTCCTTGCCATGATAGAGACCTTGCCATGATAGAGACCTTGCTATGATAGAGACCTTGCTATGATAGAGTCCTTGCCATGATAGAGACCTTGCTATGATAGACACCTTTCCATGATAGCGACCTTGTCATGATAGAGACCTTGCTATGATAGAGTCCTTGCCATGATAGAGACCTTGCTATGATAGAGTCCTTGCCATGATAGAGACCTTGTCATGATAGAGACCTTGTCATGATAGAGACCTTGCTATGATAGAGACCTTGCTATGATAGAGAACTTGCCATAGTAGAGACCTTGCTATGATAGAGACCTTGTCATGATAGAGACCTTGTCATGATAGAGACCTTGTCATGATAGAGACCTTGCCATGATAGAGACCTTGTCATGATAGAGACCTTGCTATGATAGAGAACTTGCCATAGTAGAGACCTTGCTATGATAGAGACCTTGTCATGATAGAGACCTTGTCATGATAGAGACCTTGCCATGATAGAGACCTTGCTATGATAGAGACCTTGCTATGATAGAGAACTTGCCATAGTAGAGACCTTGCTATGATAGAGACCTTGCTATGATAGAGACCTTGCTATGATAGAGAACTTGCCATAGTAGAGACCTTGCTATGATAGAGACCTTGCTATGATAGAGACCTTGCTATGATAGAGAACTTGCCATAGTAGAGACCTTGCTATGATAGAGACCTTGTCATGATAGAGACCTTGTCATGATAGAGACCTTGCTATGATAGAGACCTTGTCATGATAGAGACCTTGTCATGATAGAGACCTTGCTATGATAGAGTCCTTGCCATGATAGAGACCTTGCTATGATAGAGTCCTTGCCATGATAGAGACCTTGCTATGATAGACACCTTTCCATGATAGCGACCTTGTCATGATAGAGACCTTGCCATGATAGAGACCTTGCTATGATAGAGAACTTGCCATAGTAGAGACCTTGCTATGATAGAGACCTTGCCATGATAGAGACCTTGTCATGATAGAGACCTTGCCATGATAGAGACCTTGCCATGATAGAGACCTTGTCATGATAGAGACCTTGTCATGATAGAGACCTTGCTATGATAGAGAACTTGCCATAGTAGAGACCTTGCTATGATAGAGTCCTTGCCATGATAGAGACCTTGTCATGATAGAGACCTTGTCATGATAGAGACCTTGCTATGATAGAGAACTTGCCATAGTAGAGACCTTGCTATGATAGAGTCCTTGCCATGATAGAGACCTTGCCATGATAGAGACCTTGTCATGATAGAGACCTTGCCATGATAGAGACCTTGTCATGAGTCCATCCTGGATGTTCCAGTCATCCAGCACTCTACTGCTGAGGACAGTCCATCCTGGATGTTCCAGTCATCCAGCACTCTGCTGCTGAGGACAGTCCATCCTGGATGTTCCAGTCATGTCTGGGGAAGTGTTTGAAGACCTGAAGTAATGTTGTATGTAGAGGGAAAGACACAGGAAGGAAGAGAATGCCGCGGCTTTCATGGTCGAGGAAAGGAGTTATTACGACGGCTCATCCTCCTCAAGTGGCGCGTCTCCACACGCAAGGTGTAGGAAGCAACAGCCAAACACGCGTGGGCTACTGGTCCAGACCTTAGGCATGGGGACACTTGCAACCACTTCACGAGGAGAGAGAGAGAGAGAGAGAGAGAGAGAGAGAGAGAGAGAGAGAGAGAGAGAGAGAGAGAGAGAGAGAGAGAGAGAGAAGCAGCGTACGATGAGGGAAGGTTCATGAGGCGATGCATCTCGTCAGAACCATTGTTTAGTGTCCTTCCTGACCTTCAGTTGATGTGTCATTACTGGTTCATTAGTCTAGTGCTGACGTGAGTACCAGATGGGGTCTGTCTGGTGCGGCTTGGTCGACCTACGACCAAATCCAAGAGCCAGGGCCCAGGCCGGGCCCTGTGTGAGGGAAGATCCCCAGCAGACTCCACCGGAGTGTGAAGCAGCACTGCAGGTGGTGCAGATAGAGCAGCGCCAGGTCACATCACACATGCTGGAGGAGACAGTAACATGAAAGTCTGTAGAGTGATACAGTTATGTACCTGGAGATGTGGCAGTCTTTGATGAATGTGCGTCCCGTGTACTTCATGACTGATTAAGTTAGGCGACGAGTAATGAACAGTGTAAACCGTTATCATAGGTGCAAAAATAAAAAAATCACCCCCACCCTCTCATCTTCATCAAAAGCGGTGTCCCTCAAGGTTCTGTTCTGTCCTGTCCCTTATAATTTTTCTCCCTTCTATCAACGATTTCTTCTCTTCCACAAATAACCAAATGCACTCATACGCTCGCAACTCAACACTGCATTCATCTGCATTCTTCAATTGTTGTCTTTCTTCTAGCAGGCGACCTGCATCTCTTCTCGACACAGCTTTCTCAAGAAGCTCAGACTTGGACAGGATGTATCGTGGAGTAGACAAAGTCTGGTTGGGTTTAATGCCTCTAAGATCCAATTTCTACCCATCTTTTTATCGAAAACTCCTCCCAAGTTATCTCTCTCCTTTGATGGTTCTCTTGTTTCATATCTTGACTCGGTGAACATGCTTGATATTACTGTAACATCCACTATTTCTTGGAAACCCGACATTACGGAAATAGCCAAGTATTTCCCTAAGAGACTGTGAGTCGTGTTTAGATGTTTAAATTTCTTTTCTTCTGAACAGTTGCTTCGTTTATACAAAGGATTGATCTTTTCTTATATGGAGTACTACATCCATACCCAACACAGTTGAGTTGAAAGCGGTCCGACTTATAAACTGTCCCAGGCTAACTTCCAAACTTGACCCCCTTGCCCTACGCCGCAATGTTAGTTCACTTTCCCTCTTCTAAAGGTATTACTGTGTTTTTTGCTCCTGGGAGCTGGCTGTTTGTGTGCTCCCACCACTAGTTAGACCTCGCAATACTCAGCAAGCTGTTGCGTCACACGATTACTGTGTGGCCATCAGCAACTCAAGGGTGGGCCGTTTTGATAACTGTTTCTCTCCCTACACGTCGAAGCTTTGGAACTCTACACTGTCGCATGTCTATCCCAGTAACTAGGACCTGGCACATTTCAAAAGGCATGTTCTTCACTTCCTCCAAAATTCGTCTCTTCACTTTCCGTCTCATAATCCTCTGTATATTTCAGATAAGGTTCGGCCTTCATGTGGACTGTTTTCTGTGACTGGAGCCACCGATCTCCCCCTGGCTGAGCTGCTGTAACATACCAGTATTGATTAACCCGTGTCACCTGCTTCATTACAGTCAGAATCACTGTATCATTCTTCGACATCTGAAATGATATGGACTTGGTAGATCGAGAGGCTGGCGCTTATCCTTACTAGTGTCTTCATAACAGAAGTGAAGGGATGCATGACCTTGGTATTAGGATACATGACATACTCATCTTCATTTTACCGTATGACTTTCATGTAAGAATTTCCTTCAGGCATAATAATCCTGCAAGATGTTTTTTTTTCTATCTGTTTTTCCGTCCGGCGTGTTGCCGGAGGGTAGGGAGAGAGCCTTTGTCTTTACAGCTTTCAAGGAAACAATGTTTTTGAAGTAGTTTTAAAACTGTCCAGAGCACCTGGCCTGGGCCTTAAGTCTGTGTATGTATGTGTGTAACTCTCCACCGTCTCTTTAGCTCATAATTATTTCATAATTATTTTCGTATCAGTTTAGGGTAATTATTCATAGCTGTTATTATTATTTTATTAGATTTAATGTATAGTGGTTAGTGTGGCCAGTCTCCGTGCAGTATCTCCTGTATCTGTCCCTCTCCCTAGCCTTCCTTACTTTCCCCCTCCTATCTCCTCACTCTCCTCCTCTTACTTTTCATTCTTCTCTTATCCTCTCCCAGCTTCCCTCGGGTTTTCATGTTGCACATCTTTTTTGTTTGAAGTTATCAGCTGCTCTTGGCTTTACCCTTATGGCCAGTTACTGTGGACGGTGTATCGCCGTGTCATGACCGTCTGTGCATCACATGAGGCACCGTTCCTTCCTCACCTTACACTACACCTGGAGAGCCGCGCTCCCAGGTGCTCTCTCTGGGGCCTGACGCACCTGGGGACCGTTCCCTTGCCTCTCATAGCACATTGCCACCAGGGTGTGGGCCCCCTGGGGACATGGGGGTAAGGTAAGAGGCCGACGTTTGAGTGATTGCACTGGTCGTTTCTGTCAGTACTGCATCAGTTCTCTACCTTTTCTTGAAACCCTCACGTCCTCCTCCTCCTCCCACCCACAGTAACCATAAGCAGAAACATCACCAGAATTTCCAGCAGTATCCGCTGTTGTCGCCATCCTCCCTCCCAGCAGGGAACACGAGCCTCGGACATGTATTTATTGCAAGTCAGACGATGCCTCATAGATCGCTCATGTAGGAACAACCTTGTCTTCTGACCCGCCAGCCTCGCCTCCCGCCAGCAGCAGACAGTAAAATGCAGTGACAAGCGCCACCTTTGATGTCGTGCCACGTAAAATGGCGAATCTATCGTACACTCATGTCCATCGTGAGGGCGCCATAACACACCTCTCACATCACTTGCTGCATGTGGGTCGTGTCAGCGCCTCCTGTTAACCCGGACGGTAACATTGCAATGTTTATATCTGCTGTGATCAATACACGAAAACATTACACCAAATTGAGCAGAATTTAGACAGGTGAATGGATGAGTGAGTGGTCGTAAACATCTCCCTTCCCCTTAACGTTTTCCGTGGACAGACGCCAGACCAGACACATCTTGGTTTAAGAAATGTTTATGTTTGCTGTTTGCCGCGCCAAGTGAGCTAGCCCCAGGACGAGCCTCAGAGCCAACGAAAATCCCTCCTTCTGTTCCTCTTCCTCTGTTCCTTCTTTGTAGAAGTAAGTACAGAAGGGGAGGATTTGCAGACCCCCCCCCCCCCCCCCCCGCACACACACATACATACACATGTACATTGTTACGGATCTTTCCGGGAAGGATCGTCCATTATATTAGTTACGTACACTGGATAACGTTATATTAATGTTATGGGATGAAAGCAAACACCAGGGTTAACTCTACATATAATACAAGATGTAAGAATACAAGATAACAAAGCACATTCATCGCCTACAAACACTTTCGTTAACACTTAACATTCAGTATTCCACATTCTACATTCCAGGTAAGATTTCAGACCAGATCTCTTTCCTTTATGACAATTTGACTCTAGAAACATGATTCAAGATACACTTATTCGTTGGACACTTGTGTGACAAGCTACAATACTCTATGACACTCGGACCTAAATGACAGATTTAGTGCAACACCGTAGAGTTTAGTATGGCGCCACTTTACACGTGATCGTAGCCTACGTGTTTGAGACAGAGGGGAAACCACTTACTTGCTGGGTCCGCGGGGTAGCTAGGAATCGTGGCCCAGCTGGCGTCAGAGGTTTTGACTGAAGTGAGGAGCGAGCCAGGAGCGGCCTGCCCCGCCCTGCTGCCCTAGTCTCATGTGGGATTGGTGAAGGGTGACCCAGAGTGCCACTCTTGATTGACTAGAGGCCTAAGGTCTAGTTGTGATTGGAGGAGGGTGGCTCATAGTGCCACTCCTGGTTGGCTGGAGGGTCTTAGGTCCGCCCTCATCTTGCCTAAGGCCCAACCTTCTCTTATCCTGACGGTAACGACGATATACAGGAAGTCATATTTCCTAGATGACTTGGCATCTACTGCTAACTTGAACGGCTGGTTAAAATCTGAAGCCTGTAGAATCGGACTGTTACAAAGTATGGCCTGCAACTGATGAAAGGCTGTCTCACACTGCTCATTCCAAACGTATCTAATATCTTTCTTCAATAAATCTGTCAGAGGGGTTGCGAGTGTTGCAAAATTAACAATGAACATCCTGTCGTACCCAACCATACCCATAAAACGTCTCACTTCTCTCCGAGATCGGGGGGCACTCATCTGGGATAAAGACTGGACCTTTGCAGTCGGTGGGGCTAGCTCACCTTGACCGATCACCTAACCCAAATATTGCACTCTGGCCTTCACAAACTCGTATTTGTTCCAATTGAGAACCAGGTTAGCCTTATTCAAGACCGTCAGAACGTTGTCAAGTCTCTGTAGATGTTCGTCCCAACCCTGACTGTATATCACAATATCATCCAGGTAGACGACACAACCAGGCAGGTCTCTGATGAGGAGGTCCATAAGTCGTTGAAATGTAGCAGGGGCATTCTTCATGTCAAAAGACATCACTTTACACTTACAAGTCCGTCCTAACACTACAAAGGTGCTGATATCTTGTGCTCTCTACATTAATCTAATCTGCCAGTACCCTTTCCTGACGTCTAGTCTTGTAGATAGCGTTATCCTGTGTGCGTAACATAATAATTGACGATCCTTCCCAGTAGAAGGATCCGTAACATAACAATTGGTGACCTCGCCAGGATTTTTCTTGCCTTAACGGAATCTCTTTCCTCGATTCGTTAATCATGTCGTTGACCAGTGACGTCGACGTTGAACGTTTCTGTCGGTCTGAGTCCACTCCCGATGACATTAGATCTGTAACAACTTATGAATTGAAGGTTATTGCGGACGGGCTAGGAGTGATTTATGACC
This sequence comes from Panulirus ornatus, assembly GCF_036320965.1. NCBI lineage: Eukaryota > Metazoa > Arthropoda > Malacostraca > Decapoda > Palinuridae > Panulirus > Panulirus ornatus. Next base: position 16,815,215 of record NC_092259.1, read on the forward strand.
GTAATGCTCATAATGTACAGTTGGAGACTTTATTGATAAATTATGTAGTGAGCGAGCAGGTCGTAGCTGCCAAACCTGATGTTGAAATCAGTGTTGACAATACCGTCCCATCATCGAGGTCGGTCGAAGCTCTAGTCCCGCCCCAGCTGTACAGTAATGACACTGTCAACCCCGGATGGTTGCGTCTTCAAACTACAGATGCAGAAGGAACGGACTGAACAAGCTAGGCCTAGTGTTAGAACGAGAGAAATTACGGCACCGCGCGCCACGACCAGAACCAGTGTTGTCTCACTGGAGAGACGCAGATGGTATACCAAGGTTGTGTGAACATGACGTGACGCAGTTTTTCCCTCAGTTTAAACAGGCTGCCCGCCAGCTCTCGTGGCCGAAGTCGTCTTGGACGACTGGGTTAAGTCCTCTCCTTGTGGGCAAGGCTGAGTCCGCAGACACCTCGTTGTCTAGTGACCAGTGTAATGAGGTCGTCAAGCAGGCAGTGCTGAGAGATTATCATGTAAACCCGGAAGCAGACCGACTCAAGTTTAGAACTAAGAATAAGCGTCCTAACCAAACCTACGCAGAGGACTTTCGTGATTTTGCGGCGCTTTCAGAGTTAATGGTACTCAAGGTTTGTAAGGACGGTAGTAGCAGCAGCAGTAGTAGTAGTAGTAGTAGTAGTAGTAGTAGTAGTAGTAGTAGTAGTAGTAGTAGTAGTAGTTGTTTATATGTTATCTCTGTATGGTTCCTCAACTCAAGCTCTGCTCTGCAATCAGCCCCAGGGTAAGGACGAACTATCATGAAGAGAGAAGTTCTTAGACGAAACTGTACTCGTATGATGTGTCCTCCCTCACATAGCCATCCATGTCACACCTCCAGCACATAGCAGAGTGGGGACGAAACTGTACTCGTATGATGTGTCCTCCCTCACATAGCCATCCATGTCACACCTCCAGCACATAGCAGAGTGGGGACGATACTGTACTCGTATGATGTGTCCTCCCTCACATAGCCATCCATGTCATACCTCCAGCACATAGCAGAGTGGGGACGATACTGTACTCGTATGATGTCTCCTCCCTCACATAGCCATCCATGTCATACCTCCAGCACATAGCTAGTGACGTGGGTAAGACGTTTAATATGTTAGCAGAATGTGGACCGCCTTCAGGAGACGACTTGGTCCTGGCCACGCCCAAGAGGTCGAAGGCTGCCATGGGTAATGATGGGTTTATATACGGGCTATTTGGTTCATGGTCTTCGCTACATGAAGGAGGCGTGGAGCCATAGTGGTACATTATGTCTTATTGTTGATCTGTATCTCTGTGTGGCACAAAGCTGATCATTATATTAACCCACTGTGGTTTGAATCAGGGTTACTTCAACCCCATAGATCCAACCCCAGAGTAAAAACCTATAGTGTTCCTCGGTCACACAGTTTGAAACCCTCTGTTCTGTTTACCATCTTAGGTTGTGGTCACACCCAGCAGGTCGCCTCACCAGAGTCATTTGACCTGAATCAAAGCGACTCACTCCCGTTCACATGACGGAGAGTTAGGAGGAGTTGAGTTTATCAGTGTTCTGCCAGATTTTGAGCGTTATGGACACGTAATCTCTTGTGGTATAACATGTTCTGTTGTGGAGGAGGAGGAACCGAACCTGTGTACAGGAATGAAGTCACCACCAGAAGGCCAGAGACCGGTACGCTTCAGTCATTTGCGACCGGACCATGTGAACCGAACAGATCTTTCGGTTTCTTTAGAATGACGACGGAAAATATTAGGAAATAGCCGGATAAGACGAGAAACTCCGTCATGAGAGTGGACACATATTGCAGGGGTTACGATGTGTGTGTTTGTGACCACCTGTGGCACAGAAAGCTTGGCGCTCGCCAACATGTAAATCGTCCAGCTGTGTGTTGCTCACGACACAAATGATTCAGGAATGACCAGGTCATCGGTCGTGCTGTATTGATGCCTCCTCAGGATCCTGGCGTGAACACTGGCGGCCAGGTTACATTCACAGTAACTTCTGGTGGAATGACGCGTCACGTAGAGTCGTGACAACACAGCCCGACCCTTCTGGGGGTGATCGCTCCCTCACAGACTCACACAGTCTTCCTGGTTCTTGCTTGCCATCCGTCGTTCACCGCGTCAAGGATGCCGTACTGTGCGCCTTCTTCCTGGCAATGCGGGACAGATGGTACAGCTGGGGCTCTCGTGTACAGCTGGGGCTCTCGTGTACAGCTGGGGTCTCGTGTACAGCTGGGGCTCTCGTGTACAGCTGGGGTTCGTGTACAGCTGGGGTCTCGTGTACAGCTGGGGCTCTCGTGTACAGCTGGGGGTCTCGTGTACAGCTGGGGGTCTCGTGTACAGCTGGGGTCTCGTGTACAGCTGGGGCTCTCGTGTACAGCTGGGGTCTCGTGTACAGCTGGGGTCTCGTGTACAGCTGGGGCTCTCGTGTACAGCTGGGGCTCTCGTGTACAGCTGGGGCTCTCGTGTACAGCTGGGGTCTCGTGTACAGCTGGGGCTCTCGTGTACAGCTGGGGTCTCGTGTACAGCTGGGGCTCTCGTGTACAGCTGGGGTCTCGTGTACAGCTGGGGCTCTCGTGTACAGCTGGGGTCTCGTGTACAGCTGGGGCTCTCGTGTACAGCTGGGGTCTCGTGTACAGCTGGGGCTCTCGTGTACAGCTGGGGTCTCGTGTACAGCTGGGGCTCTCGTGTACAGCTGGGGCTCTCGTGTACAGCTGGGGCTCTCGTGTACAGCTGGGGCTCTCGTGTACAGCTGGGGTCTCGTGTACAGCTGGGGTCTCGTGTACAGCTGGGGTCTCATGTACAGCTGGGGTCTCGTGTACAGCTGGGGTCTCGTGTACAGCTGGGGTCTCGTGTACAGCTGGGGTCTCGTGTACAGCTGGGGTCTCGTGTGGTGTGGGTCAGCTTGCATTGGCCGAAGGGTCACAGGATTCTACTTCCAGTAGCAGGGAAATGTAAACTCCTTTGTAATGAAAAGTCGCCTTTGGGGAAGCATAGTTTTCTGTAAGGACCATTTCTTTTTTTTTTTTTATACATAGGACCTCTTTCCACAGGCTCCCCACCCCCCTAAGGTTGCGCTGCTTCCAGTAGCAAGGAAATGTAGGCTCCTCGGAGTGAGAAGTGTTTGGATAAGACTGTACTCCCAATGATACAGCCTCGCCAAAGGTGACTTTTTACTCCAGGACAGTCTACATTTCCCTGCTACTGGAACACATAACAAAAACAAATAGCAAAACCAACTGGAGGAAATAACACCCTGGACTTGATCTATGCAGATAACTTGTTGTCATTATGTGACCATCTCAAACACCTTAGTAGACTGTGATCACAGCTTGGGCACGGATGAGATCTCCCTGGAGCGCAGACGGCAGAGGTGTATCATCATCATCTACACCTGGAAGATCCTGGAAGGTATGGTTCCAGACTTACACTCGGATATAACATCCTACTGGCACAACAGGTGTGGAAGACTGGAAAACATTGCCTCTGAAATACAAAGAAGAGAGAACATCTTAATCCTCCGGGGCCCATGACTCTTCAACGTTGGCCTGCCCAACTGCCATCAGAAACAGCCTTGGATGCACAGTCGATAAGTTCTTCAGTGCATTGGAAAGTACCTACAACCAGTACTAGAGCAGTCAGGCTGTTTGGAGCTATAATGGCCTGAGATTGCGGACTCCAACAGCCTGGTCGACCAGCGACCAAATCCAGCAGCCTTGGGCCTCAGCGCAGGCTGTGGTCTGAGGTAGTGAAGACCATCGAAAACTTTCCCCGATCTGTTTTGGGAGGCAGGAACCTGTAGGAGGGTCATGGGCAACACCACCAGGCCTCCTTCATGGTCTTGGGGTAATTATAGATGGATAAGAGAGAACACGTCTTCAGGACTCACATTAAACCAGGCCAAACCCGTACGCAGTTCTGTCTCGATTATAATCTTGAAGGTTGTACTTTTACTGATATCACTGCTCGAAGTTGGAAGTTAGCGAGGTGAAGTATGTGCACCTTAGCCATTACAACAAAGAGACTGCGGGTAAGAAGCTTCATCTTTATGTTTTTCTTGGATTTTATCATTGTTGTTTCAGTCTTGGTTGGTAGTTAGGTCTTATGAGCCCCAACCTCCTCCGTGTTTGTTCCGACTGCTCTGCCCACACACGTAACCAGTCGATCGTTGGAACGACACCTTTTCCATGTTTAGAAACGATGAATAACTATTAATTTCTGGCACTTCAAATTCCACGAAATCAACCAATGAAATCTAATGTACATTCTCATTTTTTGTTTTGTTTTTGCCCCGCAGGTGAGTTACGTTAACTGACGCCCAACATGTGAGCAGAACACGTCCGAGTCGACTGGAGTTCTATTTTATACGATGGTACGGACAGATACAGGTCAGTGTTGTTTGCAAGTTTGCCACATCTTTTGTTATCGTTGACAGGAATCTTTACGTATTTTATGCCCATGATAAACTTCAGAAGTCTTCCTTGATGATGAGGAGACCAACAATCATTTCATCTCTCATTAACATACTTGTTAACCAGATTTGTTTTGTTCAGTGGGAGTGATTGCTCATTCAAGGTGACTGGAAGATGTAATCTGGGCTTATGTCTGTCTGGGGTTAATAGAGTGGTTGAAATTGTCTGTGGCGATGCAGACATTCTGTTTTCGTTGACTTATTGTTCCACCGTTGTAATATGGTTCAGTGTATAATGCAACGTTCGTTGCTTGTGTTGCGATTGTAAGGTCGTATGCATATGAAAGAACTTTCATGTTGTGGTTTTCTGGAGGTGATGGAAAGTCATGTAGGAAGAGAATGAACAGGGTGAGAGAAAGAAATACATCTTGGGGAATTCCGTTGTGCGGTGTAAGTGTTGTGTAAGTGAAGCCATTATGAGTGATCTTACCATGTCGACCGGCTGTGAAACTGACCAACCCCATGTTATTATTGTGGTGGTGGTGGATGGTAACAGTCAAGTAACTGTTGTACGAAGACGTGTTGGGAAGGCAGCGTCAGAGGCTTGGCTGGAGTCTGTTGCAGTTAGTAGTGTGTGGTGGTAGAGTGCTTGGGTCTTAGGCCATGCTGTGTAGACGAGTGTCAAATCCAGGGCACTTGAAGAGGTAATAATCAGAAAGCAAATGGAGTACTTACAGAGAAATGTACCCAAGTGAGAGGCAGTGCAGTTGTAGTGGAATGTTTTGGTTGATTCTGTTGTGAATCAGTTCAAGAGTTGGGACGCTGCAGACGAAGGGGGTAAGGGGTGATGGTAGGAGAAGTTTGGTGGTCTGAAGGACGTAATGACGTATTATGTTGGCAAGTTTCTACATGTAAGGGATTTTGTTGTGTAAGCAGGAGCGGTTAACGATATCTGATTTGTTCTTGCATTGCTAAATGGACCCAAAGTGTTTAATGTGAAAGTTTGATAAGTTGCGATATGTTATCTTGAATCTGATCTTTTTGACTCCGGTTGGCTCCGTCTAGTGTGATACGTCAACCTCGTCATTTTCTTCTCTACTTTCTTACCTCAGTCATCCTCTCCTCCATTTTCTTTCATCAGGAAGGAGGTAGAGTGCTTCTCACTATATGGAGTGGTGTCTTGATATTTACAGACGGGACAACTATGGAAATCCTCTGGCCTTAGATTAGTACCTAATACCTCTTTATTTGTGTATTGGAAGAACATAAATGTTTTTGTTCTGGATAAAACAAAGTAGAAGGGAATTGAGTGTCGCGCGGCAAGGGAAGTGCGTTCAACGTGAAGTGTGCAGAAATGTTACAAAGTTTTGGTGTCATGTCGTTTCGGAGAAATGGCCTCAAATCCCGAGAAATTTAGGTTAGCCTGTAACGTTTGTTTGTTTTGCTTCAGTCGTGAGGATGAGAATGCGAGACCCGGTCTGAAGTTGAGTTGTTGACGATGTTGTGTTTATATATTGGGAAATACATTGACGTGGGGAATTCGAGAGTCTGTTTGTGCAGTGCGAGACACTTCGAGAATCCACACATTACAGTTCGAGTTTCGAAAATATTTATATTGTCTGTGGGTAGGAGAAGGAAGTCCAAATTTATTTAGTTAGTGGGAAGAACAAAGCCATATTATTAGTTCAAAGGAGTTCAGCTTGTTTTTGTGATCTCTGACATTATATAATTAACTCATATAAAAAAATATTAGAACGTGTCCAAAAAAATGTGAAGCGTTAAAAGAACTAGTTTTTACTTCCTTAAACCTGTACTGATTTATATTTCTGAGTTTGCAACACTGGCTTTGAGAGTTAGCAGCACTTGCTACGGAATTAGAAATCCTTGTACTTCTGTTGTTAATGATTGAGGAAGGTGGGGGGGGGGGCTTGGACCTAAGGGCAGGACTCTGTTCCCATTATGGACAGGAGGAGGAGGAGCGAGAGAGAGAGAGAGAGAGAGAGAGAGAGAGAGAGAGAGAGAGAGAGAGAGAGAGAGAGAGAGAGAGAGAGAGAGGTTACCTTTATCTCCAGAGCCCCTTAGCAGGTTCATATCCCTGTGAACTAGTCATTCTCTCTCTCTCTCTCTCTCTCTCTCTCTCTCTCTCTCTCTCTCTCTCTCTCTCTCTCTCTCTCTGTAAATGACAGTATGATGAGGTTGAACTCCAGTGTATATTGGCAGAGTATGGTACAGGGTGTTACCGTACTCCGCCAGCTCGAGGCGGCGCCGCACCATCACTGGGAGTCCATTCTCGTCAGAGAACTACAACTTCAAAAGGAGTCCACATTTCCCTGTTATAAGAAGTAGCGCCTCCTTGGGCTGCAGGGGCCTCTCGGGAGGACGTCCTGGGTAGCACCAGTACTCATTCAAACTGATAGAAGGTAAGATGTGTGTGGCGGTAAACACTGGTGGTGTGGGTGGCTACACAGGTAAGATGTGTGTGGCGGTAAACACTGGTGGTGTGGGTGGCTACACAGGTAAGATGTGTGTGGTGGTAAACACTGGTGGTGTGGGTGGCTACACAGGTAAGATGTGTGTGGTGGTAAACACTGGTGGTGTGGGTGGCTACACAGGTAAGATGTGTGTGGTGGTAAACACTGGTGGTGTGGGTGGCTACACAGGTAAGATGTGTGTGTGGTGGTAAACACTGGTGGTGTGGGTGGCTACACACTAACCTGGGCTACGTCTGCACTGTGTTGACAAACACTTGATTTATCTACTGGTGACATAACCTGTCCAGGTGATGTGTTGCCCCTCATGTGTGTGTGTGTGTGTGTGTGTGTGTGTGTGTGTGTGTGTGTGAGGGGGACACGGGAGTGGACATCGTCCCTAACCCGTCGCCAGAGTCCAGTTTTGTGAGGAGAGTTAAGGAGACCAAGTGTCTGCTGGCTGTGTATAATATGTGAGTAGCGTACAATTATGTACATAAGGAAATGTTCAGCAAGTTGTTCACATTCAACACAGGCGAAACTAGAATTGACTTCTCATGTTTGGCCACCTCACTCTACAAAGCACAAACAGCTTATAGAGAAGGTGTAGAGGAGGGCAAGAGAGTTGGCAGCAGGTACAAAGAAAGGCTAAGGGGTCTTAAATTGTCCCCTATAGAAGAGAGAAGAGTGAGGGGTAACCTGATCACAGACTTTAAGATTTTAAACCAGACAGTGAAAAGTTCCTGGAAAGATGTGGGGAAAGAGCAAGTAAAGGACATGACACGAAATCAGATGATAAACTTGTTAATAAAAGATGTAGATTGTTCATGTTGGAGAACACTGGTGCAGGAATGAACGGGAGGAGCACTGAGGCCAGGGCAGACGACACACACAAGTTGACCTGACGTTACATGATGACGTTACGACTCCCTCCCCGTACTGTACACACCAACCTCCTCCCCGTACTGTACACACCAACCATCTCCCCGTACTGTACACACCAACCTCCTCCCCGTACTGTACACACCAACCATCTCCCCGTACTGTACACACCAACCTCCTCCCCGTACTGTACACACCAACCTCCTCCCCGTACTGTACACACCAACCATCTCCCCGTACTGTACACACCAACCCCCTCCCCGTACTGTACACACCAACCTCCTCCCCGTACTGTACACACCAACCATCTCCCCGTACTGTACACACCAACCTCCTCCCCGTACTGTACACACCAACCTCCTCCCCGTACTGTACACACCAACCTCCTCCCCGTACTGTACACACCAACCTCCTCCCCGTACTGTACACACCAACCTCCTCCCCGTACTGTACACACCAACCTCCTCCCCGTACTGTACACACCAACCTCCTCCCCGTACTGTACACACCAACCCCCTCCCCGTACTGTACACACCAACCTCCTCCCCGTACTGTACACACCAACCTCCTCCCCGTACTGTACACACCAACCTCCTCCCCGTACTGTACACACCAAACTCCTCCCCGTACTGTACACACCAACCTCCTCCCCGTACTGTACACACCAACCTCCTCCCCGTACTGTACACACCAACCTCCTCCCCGTACTGTACACACCAACCCCCTCCCCGTACTGTACACACCAACCTCCTCCCCGTACTGTACACACCAACCTCCTCCCCGTACTGTACACACCAACCTCCTCCCCGTACTATACACACCAAACTCCTCCCGTACTGTACACACCAACCTCCTCCCCGTACTGTACACACCAACCTCCTCCCCGTACTGTACACACCAACCTCCTCCCCGTACTGTACACACCAACCTCCTCCCCGTACTGTACACACCAACCTCCTCCCCGTACTGTACACACCAACCTCCTCCCCGTACTGTACACACCAACCCCCTCCCCTTACTGTACACACCAACCCCCTCCCCGTACTGTACACACCAACCTCCTTCCCGTACTGTACACACCAACCTCCTCCCCGTACTGTACACACCAACCCCCTCCCCGTACTGTACACACCAACCTCCTCCCCGTACTGTACACACCAACCCCCTCCCCGTACTGTACATACCAACCCCCTCCCCGTACTGTACACACCAACCCCTCCCCGTACTGTACACACCAACCTCCTCCCGTACTGTACACACCAACCTCCTCCCGTACTGTACACACAACCCCTCCCGTACTGTACACACC
>NC_092259.1:16834310-16961810 GCF_036320965.1 Panulirus ornatus
TGTGTTGTGACCTTACCGTACTCACACCGTGTGTAGTGTGACATTACCGTACTCACACCGTGTGTGGTGTGACATTACCGTACTCACACCGTATGTGGTGTGACATTACCGTACTCACACCGTGTGTGGTGTGACATTACCTACTCACACCGTGTGTGGTGTGACATTACCGTACTCACACCGTGTGTGGTGTGACATTACCGTACTCACACCGTGTGTGGTGTGACATTACCGTACTTACACCATATGTGGTGTGACATTACCGTACTCACACCGTGTGTGGTGTGACATTACCGTACTCACACCGTGTGTGGTGTGACATTATCGTACTCACACCGTGTGTGGTGTGACATTACCGTACTCACACCGTATGTGTGTGTGGCATTACCGTACTCACACCATGTGTGTTGTGACATTACCGTACTCACACCGTGTGGTGTGACATTACCGTACTCACACTGTGTGGTGTGACATTACCGTACTCACACCGTGTGTGATGTGACATTACCGTACTCACACCATGTGTGTTGTGACATTACCGTACTCACACCGTATGTGGTGTGACATTACCTACTCACACCGTGTGTGGTGTGACATTACCGTACTCACACCGTGTGTGATGTGACATTACCGTACTCACACCGTGTGTGGTGTGACATTACCGTACTCACACCGTATGTGGTGTGACATTACCGCACTCACACCGTGTGTGGTGTGACATTACCGTACTCACACCGTATGTGGTGTGACATTACCGTACTTACACTGTGTGGTGTGACATTACCGTACTCACACCTGTGTGGTGTGACATTACCGTACTCACACCGTGTGTGGTGTGACATTACCGTACTCACACCGTGTGTGGTGTGACATTACCGTACTCACACCGTGTGTGGTGTGACATTACCGTACTTACACTGTGTGGTGTGACATTACCGTACTCACACCGTGTGTGGTGTGACATTACCGTACTCACACCGTGTGTGGTGTGACATTACCGTACTCACACCATGTGTGTTGTGACATTACCGTGCTCACACCATATGTGGTGTGACATTACCGTACTCACACCGTATGTGGTGTGACATTACCGTACTCACACCGTGTGTGGTGTGACATTACCGTACTCACACCGTATGTGGTGTGACATTACCGTACTTACACTGTGTGGTGTGACATTACCGTACTCACACCTGTGTGGTGTGACATTACCGTACTCACACCGTGTGTGGTGTGACATCACCGTACTCACACCGTGTGTGGTGTGACATTACCGTACTCACACCGTGTGTGGTGTGACATTACCGTACTTACACTGTGCGGTGTGACATTACCGTACTCACACCGTGTGTGGTGTGACATTACCGTACTCACACCGTGTGTGGTGTGACATTACCGTACTCACACCATGTGTGTTGTGACATTACCGTACTCACACCGTATGTGGTGTGACATTACCGTACTTACACGGTGTGGTGTGACATTACCGTACTCACACCGTGTGTGGTGTGACATTACCGTACTCACACCGTGTGTGGTGTGACATTACCGTACTCACACCGTGTGTGGTGTGACATTACCGTACTCACACCGTGTGTGGTGTGACATTACCGTACTCACACCGTGTGTGGTGTGACATTGCCGTACTCACACCGTGTGTGGTGTGACATTACCGTACTCACACCGTGTGTGGTGTGACATTACCGTGCTCACACCATATGTGGTGTGACATTACCGTACTCACACCGTGTGTGGTGTGACATTACCGTGCTCACACCATATGTGGTTTGACATTACCGTACTCACACCGTGTGTGGTGTGACATCACCGTACTCACACCGTGTGTGGTGTGACATTACCGTACTCACACCGTGTGTGTGTGTGTGACATTACCGTACTCACACCGTGTATGTGTGTGACATTACCGTACTCACACCGTGTATGTGTGTGTGACATTACCGTACTCACACCGTGTGTGGTGTGACATTACCGTACTCACACCGTGTGTGGTGTGACATTACCGTACTCACACCGTGTGTGTTGTGACCTTACCGTACTCACACCGTGTGTGTGGTGTGACATTACCGTACTCACACCGTGTGTGGTGTGACATTACCGTACTCACACCGTGTGTGGTGTGACATTACCGTACTTACACCGTGTGTGTGGTGTGACATTACCGTACTCACACCGTGTGTGGTGTGACATTACCGTACTCACACCGTGTGTGGTGTGACATTACCGTACTCACACCATGTGTGGTGTGACATTACCGTACTCACACCGTGTTTGGTGTGTGAGTCTCTGCAGATCGCTGCTGCAGTTTGGGTGTGTTCGTTTACCTGTGTGTGTGTGTGTGTGTGTGTGGACGACGTGTATGAGTGGGATGCAGAAGCGTGCATGTGTAGCGGAGGTTGTGAGGGAGGAGTGAGGGTGGTGTGTGGGGGTCAGGTTGGCTCTGTGCTGGTACGGTCGTACATTCCTGCAGGCCAGGTGGGGGAGGGCGCGAGCCGGGTCCTTTGTAGTCTGGGGAGGTCGGTACCTCCGGACCTGACCTGTTCCTTGTAGTGCCTGCCTGGTCCCGGCCTGGAGGCACCTGATACCTCACAACCCATGGCAACAGTGAGAGAGAGAGAGAGAGAGAGAGAGAGAGAGAGAGAGAGAGAGAGAGAGAGAGAGAGAGAGAGAGAGAGAGATTACTGTTTGTGTGTTACGGGGGAGAAAAATTTATACTCGTGTTGCCCCCATGTCTTAACATTTCGTTTATGTACTGTCTTTTGCTCCTTCACTGTGTACACACACACACACACACACACACACACACACACACACACACACACACACACACACACACACACACACACACCAAGCACCCATTTATCGACCATCACTGAGGGGAGGATGAACTCCTGGGTTGGATGTGGGCCGACTGCCGCGTCAATGATTGGAACCCATGCGAGGTTCGTCGCTGGACTAGCCCGTGCTGATTCATGGTCAGTAACGCTGACTGCTACACCAGGGAAGGCCGAGTACATGTGTGCGTGGAGCAGTGGGAAGGAAGAGGTTTGGGAAACACTGGAGCCGGCTTCAACTGAGAACAGTGTTAAGGGCTGGCAACACTACGACCTTGACCTTCACGTGTCGTAGCTTGACCTTTGACTTGACCCTTAAAGGTCATGTTGGCTATAATGGCTTGGCTTTGGAGTCGACCTTTATGGGTCCTTTAGGTTAGGATGGCTTGACTTTTGACCTGACCCAGTAGGGTCATGTGCTTATGTTTCTTCTAAGTAAATGGGCATCTTTGTGGGAGATCAAGTGTTCAGAATGGTGCATCCATATTAATTTCCCGATATTTCTCTCATTTCTCAGTGGGGTTGTTATTCCACGGACGGTATTTACCTGTATTTGAAGGTGGTATTTCTTGCCGTTTCTATTCATATCTAGTTAACACAAAAAACAGGATGAGATACGTGGTAGAGAAGTTTAAGTGTGCACTGTGCAAGTACCCACAAAATGTACCAGACCAGCCAGGCTGTGGGGGCTGTGTGGGCCTGAGGGCTGCGGCTGCCAGCAGCTTGGTCGATCCGTGAGACAGTTTAGTTGCCTGAGCCCATCCCGGTCTGTGGAGGCGAAACCCCCAAAGACTTCACCAGTTGGTTAGCTGGTCGCCCACAGCTGCCCGTACGTTAGGTCAGCGTGTGGAAACATGTAAGTCACATCTGTTAGGTTTTGAGGACACTGAAAGGTTCTGAAGTCAGTGGACGAAGCTCCAGGGGCCCCGCCGGAGGTTAGAGAACCTCCTTGAGAAGGTCTGGAGGAGGCAGGAGTGGCTGGCGGCTCGGTTGTATAGATTTATAAATACTTAACTTGAAGCACATCTTGTTTATGTTGGTGGAGCCACGCACTTGAGTGTGGCGAGAGGTATGTGCGCCCACCATCCAGCCTGGCTGTACTGTTTGCTTGTGTGTGTGTCTCTGTGTGTGTGTTGTCAACCACTTCGTCAAGCATTGCTGACCCTGACGTGTTCACGTCCCGCCTAGGGTTGATCGTATAGGTTCGAATCCTGGTAGGGGCAACTAGTCCACACTCAACCCAGCTGTTCATCTTCCCCTAAGGGATGGGCGATAAACTGGGAACCTGGCTTAAGCTTGGATATATATATATATATATATATATATATATATATATATATATATATATATATATATATATATATATATATATATATATATATATTTTTTTTTTTTTTTTGTGTTTTTTTCATACTATTCGCCATTTCCCGCGATAGCGAGATAGCGTTAAGAACAGAGGACTGGGCCTTTGAGGGAATATCCTCACCTGGCCCCCTTCTCTGTTCCTTCTTTTGGAAAATTAAAAAAAAACGAGAGGGGAGGATTTCCAGCCCCCCGCTCCCTTCCCTTTTAGTCGCCTTCTACGACACGCAGGGAATACGTGGGAAGTATTCTTTCTCCCCTATCCCCAGGGATAATATATATATATATATATATATATATGGATGGAACCATGGAAGCGGAAGTGAATCATAGGGTGGGGGAGGGGGCGAAAATCCTGGGAGCCTTGAAGAATGTGTGGAAGTCGAGAACATTATCTCGAAAAGCAAAAATGGGTATGTTTGAAGGAATAGTGGTTCCAACAATGTTGTATGGTTGCGAGGCGTGGGCTATGGATAGAGTTGTGCGCAGGAGGGTGGATGTGCTGGAAATGAGGTTTGAGGACAATGTGTGGTGTGAGGTGGTTTGATCGAGTAAGTAATGTAAGGGTAAGAGAGATGTGTGGAAATAAAAAGAGCGTGGTTGAGAGAGCAAAAGAGGGTGTTTTGAAATGGTTTGGTCACATGGAGAGAATGAGTGAGGAAAGATTGACCAAGAGGATATATGTGTCGGAGGTGGAGGGAACGAGGAGAAGTGGGAGACCGAATTGGAGGTGGAAAGATGGAATGAAAAAGATTTTGTGTGATCGGGGCCTGAACATGCAGGAGGGTGAAAGGAGGGCAAGTGAATTGGATCGATGTGGTATACCGGGGTTGACGTGCTGTCAGTGGATTGAATCAGGGCATGTGAAGCGTCTGGGGTAAACCATGGAAAGCTGTGTAGGTATGTATATGTGCGTGTGTTGACGTATGTATATACATGTGTATGGGGGTGGGTTGGGCCATTTCTTTCGTCTGTTTCCGTGCGCTACCTCGCAAACGCGGGAGACAGCGACAAAGCAAGAATATATATATATATATATATATATATATATATATATATATATATATATATATATATATATATATATATATGAGATGGTTAGGGAAAATTATTTGGTAAACAGAGAAGAGGTAGTAAAAGCTTTGCGGAACATGAAAGCCAGCAAGGCAGCAGGTTTGGATGGTATTGCAGTGGAATTTATTAGAAAAGAGGGTGACTGTATTATTGACTGGTTGGTAAGGTTATTTGATGTATGTATGACTCATGGTGAGGTGCCTGAGGATTGGCGGAATGCGTGCATAGTGCCATTGTACAAAGGCAAAGGGGATAAGAGTGAGTGCTCAAATTACAGAGGTATAAGTTTGTTGAATATTCCTGGTAAATCATATGGGAGGGTATTGATTGAGAGGGTGAAGGCATGTACAGAGCATCAGATTGGGGAAGAGCAGTGTGGTTTCAGAAGTGGTAGAGGATGTGTGGATCAGTTGTTTGCTTTGAAGAATGTATGTGAGAAATACTTAGAAAAGCAAATGGATTTGTATGTAGTATTTATGGATCTGGAGAAGGCATATGATAGAGTTGATAGAGATGCTCTGTGGAAGGTATTAAGAATATATGGTGTGGGAGGCAAGTTGTTAGAAGCAGTGAAAAGTTTTTATCGAGGATGTAAGGCATGTGTACGTGTAGGAAGAGAGGAAAGTGATTGGTTCTCAGTGAATGTAGGTTTGCGGCAGGGGTGTGTGATGTCTCCATGGTTGTTTAATTTGTTTATGGATGGGGTTGTTAGGGAGGTGAATGCAAGAGTTTTGGAAAGAGGGGCAAGTATGAAGTCTGTTGTGAATGAGAGAGCTTGGGAAGTGAGTCAGTTGTTGTTCGCTGATGATACAGCGCTGGTGGCTGATTCATGTGAGAAACTGCAGAAGCTGGTGACTGAGTTTGGTAAAGTGTGTGAAAGAAGAAAGTTAAGAGTAAATGTGAATCAGAGCAAGGTTATTAGGTACAGTAGGGTTGAGGGTCAAGTCAAGTGGGAGGTAAGTTTGAACGGAGACAAACTGGAGGAAGTAAAGTGTTTTAGATATCTGGGAGTGGATCTGGCAGCGGATGGAACCATGGAAGCGGAAGTGGATCATAGGGTGGGGGAGGGGGCGAAAATTCTGGGAGCCTTGAAGAATGTGTGGAAGTCGAGAACATTATCTCGGAAAGCAAAAATGGGTATGTTTGAAGGAATAGTGGTTCCAACAATGTTGTATGGTTGCGAGGCGTGGGCTATGGATAGAGTTGTGCGCAGGAGGATGGATGTGCTGGAAATGAGATGTTTGAGGACAATGTGTGGTGTGAGGTGGTTTGATCGAGTAAGTAACGTAAGGGTAAGAGAGATGTGTGGAAATAAAAAGAGCGTGGTTGAGAGAGCAGAAGAGGGTGTTTTGAAATGGTTTGGGCACATGGAGAGAATGAGTGAGGAAAGATTGACCAAGAGGATATATGTGTCGGAGGTGGAGGGAACGAGGAGAAGTGGGAGACCAAATTGGAGGTGGAAAGATGGAGTGAAAAAGATTTTGTGTGATCGGGGCCTGAACATGCAGGAGGGTGAAAGGAGGGCAAGGAATAGAGTGAATTGGATCGATGTGGTATACCGGGGTTAACGTGCTGTCAGTGGATTGAATCAGGGCATGTGAAGCGTCTGGGGTAAACCATGGAAAGTTGTGTAGGTATGTATATTTGCGTGTGTGGACGTATGTATATACATGTGTATGGGTGTGGGTTGGGCCATTTCTTTCGTCTGTTTCCTTGCGCTACCTCGCAAACGCGGGAGACAGCGAGAAAGCAAAAACAAAAAGATATACATATATATATATATATATATATATATATATATATATATATATATATATATATATATATATATATATATATATATATATATATGGGTTTTCAGAAAAGAGGAGTGAATGTTGGGGTGAAGAAGGTGGTGAGAGTAAGTGAGCTTGGGAAGGAGACCTGTGTGGGGAAGTACCAGGAGAGACTGTGTACAGAATGGAAAAAGGTGAGAACAATGGAAGTAAGGGGAGTGGGGGAGGAATGGGATGTATTTAGGGAATCAGTGATGGATTGCGCAAAAGATGCTTGTGGCATGAGAAGAGTGGGAGGTGGGCTGTTTAGAAAGGGTAGTGAGTGGTGGGATGAAGAAGTAAGAGTATTAGTGAAAGAGAAGAGAGAGGCATTTGGACGATTTTTGCAGGGAAAAAATGCAATTGAGTGGGAGAAGTATAAAAGAAAGAGACAGGAGGTCAAGAGAAAGGTGCAAGAGGTGAAAAAAAGGGCAAATGAGAGTTGGGGTGAGAGACTATCAGTAAATTTTAGGGAGAATAAAAAGATGTTCTGGAAGGAGGTAAATAGGGTGCGTAAGACAAGGGAGCAAATGGGAACTTCAGTGAAGGGCGTAAATGGGGAGGTGATAACAAGTAGCGGTGATGTGAGAAGGAGATGGAATGAGTATTTTGAAGGTTTGTTGAATGTGTCTGATGACAGAGTGGCAGATATAGGGTGTTTTGGTCGAGGTGGTGTGCAAAGTGAGAGGGTTAGGGAAAATGATTTGGTAAACAGAGAAGAGGTAGTAAAAGCTTTGCGGAAGATGAAAGCCGGCAAGGCAGCAGGTTTGGATGGTATTGCAGTGGAATTTATTAAAAAGGGGGTGACTGTATTGTTGACTGGTTGGTAAGGTTATTTAATGTATGTATGACTCATGGTGAGGTGCCTGAGGATTGGCGGAATGCGTGCATAGTGCCATTGTACAAAGGCAAAGGGGATAAGAGTGAGTGCTCAAATTACAGAGGTATAAGTTTGTTGAGTATTCCTGGTAAATTATATGGGAGGGTATTGATTGAGAGGGTGAAGGCATGTACAGAGCATCAGATTGGGGAAGAGCAGTGCGGTTTCAGAAGTGGTAGAGGATGTGTGGATCAGGTGTTTGCTTTGAAGAATGTATGTGAGAAATACTTAGAAAAGCAAATGGATTTGTATGTAGCATTTATGGATCTGGAGAAGGCATATGATAGAGTTGATAGAGATGCTCTGTGGAAGGTATTAAGAATATATGGTGTGGGAGGCAAGTTGTTAGAAGCAGTGAAAAGTTTTTATCGAGGATGTAAGGCATGTGTACGTGTAGGAAGAGAGGAAAGTGATTGGTTCTCAGTGAATGTAGGTTTGCGGCAGGGGTGTGTGATGTCTCCATGGTTGTTTAATTTGTTTATGGATGGGGTTGTAAGGGAGGTAAATGCAAGAGTCCTGGAAAGAGGGGCAAGTATGAAGTCTGTTGGGGATGAGAGAGCTTGGGAAGTGAGTCAGTTGTTGTTCGCTGATGATACAGCGCTGGTGGCTGATTCATGTGAGAAACTGCAGAAGCTGGTGACTGAGTTTGGTAAAGTGTGTGGAAGAAGAAAGTTGAGAGTAAATGTGAATAAGAGCAAGGTTATTAGGTACAGTAGGGGTGAGGGTCAAGTCAATTGGGAGGTGAGTTTGAATGGAGAAAAACTGGAGGAAGTGAAGTGTTTTAGATATCTGGGAGTGGATCTGTCAGCGGATGGAACCATGGAAGCGGAAGTGGATCATAGGGTGGGGGAGGGGGCGAAAATTTTGGGAGCCTTGAAAAATGTGTGGAAGTCGAGAACATTATCTCGGAAAGCGAAAAATGGGTATGTTTGAGGGAATAGTGGTTCCAACAATGTTGTATGGTTGCGAGGCGTGGGCTATGGATAGAGATGTGCGCAGGAGGATGGATGTGCTGGAAATGAGATGTTTGAGGACAATGTGTGGTGTGAGGTGGTTTGATCGAGTAAGTAACGTAAGGGTAAGAGAGATGTGTGGAAATAAAAAGAGCGTGGTTGAGAGAGCAGAAGAGGGTGTTTTGAAATGGTTTGGGCACATGGAGAGAATGAGTGAGGAGAGATTGACCAAGAGGATATATGTGTCGGAGGTGGAGGGAACGAGGAGAAGAGGGAGACCAAATTGGAGGTGGAAAGATGGAGTGAAAAAGATTTTGTGTGATCGGGGCCTGAACATGCAGGAGGGTGAAAGGAGGGCAAGGAATAGAGTGAATTGGAGTCATGTGGTATACAGGGGTTGACGTGCTGTCAGTGGATTGAATCAAGGCATGTGAAGCGTCTGGGGTAAACCATGGAAAGCTGTGTAGGTATGTATATTTGCGTGTGTGGACGTGTGTATGTACATGTGTATGGGGGGGGGGGGTTGGGCCATTTCTTTCGTCTGTTTCCTTGCGCTACCTCGCAAACGCGGGAGACAGCGACAAAGTATAAAAAAAAAAAAAAAAAAAAAAAAAAATATATATATATATATATATATATATATTTTTTTTTTTTCATATTCGCCATTTCCCGCGATAGCGAGGTAGCGTTAAGAACAGAGGACTGGGCCTTTGAGGGAATATCCTCACCTGGTCCCCTTCTCTGTTCCTTCTTTTGGAAAATTAAAAAAAAAAAAAAAAGAGAGGGGAGGATTTCCAGCCCCCGCTCCCTTCCCTTTTAGTCGCTTTCTACGACACTCAGGGAATACGTGGGAAGTATTCTTTCTCCCCTATCCCCAGGGATAATATATATATATATATATATATATATATATATATATATATATATATATATATATATATATATATATATATATATATATTATTTATTATACTGAACCGCCGTCTCCCATGTTAGCGAGGTAGAGCATGGAATCAGACGAAGAATGGCCCAACCCACCCACATACACATGTATAGACATAAACGCCCACACACGCACACATACATACATACATATACATTTCATCGTATACAGACAGATACGTTCACATTCATATACATATATATTAATATAAGCACGAAGAAAATGAAACACAGTAAGTTGTCAAGTGCACTTTCGTGTGATGATCACATCTTCAGGGGAGATACAGGAATGAGATAGAAGACTTAGAATAGTCAGTTCATATACAAGGAAGAGATATAGTTCAGACGCCATTGGTAAACAAGTGTTACCGGATGGTGGTGGTCGGGTCTGGCGTCATGTCTGTCAGAAATGTTATTATGTGGACAAGAAAGGGAACTGTTTACAAATTTTGCATACGACGAAGCTACCCTGTTTATGTAGATCTTCTCTAGTATTAATGTTACAATTCTTTGTGTATTTGATAAAAGAAGATTCAGTGATATATCTCGCGGTAAAGGAGTTAACACTCAATAAATGAATTAGCGTTACTCCAGTCGATACATTGGTCATCATTTTTAATATTATTAAACAAAACATTTGATTCTTGTCCAGTTCTTATACTATGTTTATGTTGCTTAAATCTTACATAAGATCCTTACCAGTCTGTCCATCATAAACCATATTACAATTTTTACAAGGGATTCTGTAAACACAGCCCGCAGAATGTTCCTGTGAGTTTTTAATTAAGCTATTATGTATAGTACTGTTATTGCTGAAGTTTCATTAACATTAAAGAATTTGAGCAAGCTGGAAAGTTATGTAAAATTATCACTAAAAAGGAGAAGTAAAAGATTCATGGTATTAAGGGGAGGTTTGGGTTCTACTCTATAAATTGATTTCTTTGCCACCTCTAGGGATTTACCAATGAAAGATCTAGGGTACTATAACTTGGATCCAGTAGAATATATCTTCTCAAACTTATCATCAATGAATTCCAGACTGCATATACGTAATACCTTATGGATCATGGACTATAATGATGATAGTTTAAGTCTGTCATGTTGAGCTGAGTAATAATGAATATGAGAACAAACATGGGTGAGTTTTCTGTATATGCTTAACAAAATCATGTTTCTGTCCCTATTGATTAAGCATTATAAAAATAACGTACAATTATTCCACTTCCACTGTAAATTTTATAGAAGGTACTAAATTATTAAGGGAGAAATGTTTGTATTATTTTCGTTTGTTGGCCAAACACAAAGACCATCATCTACATACTTAAACCAAATTGCTTTAGAGGGTAAGATATCCTTTAGTCATTTTGTTTCAAATAATTCCATGTCAAGATTACTTAATACAGGTGAAAGAGGGCAACCCATCGCCATACCAAATTTCTGAACATAATATTCTCCATCAAACTGAAATACACCGTTTTCTATACACAATTTCATCAGTTCAAGTAACAGAATTTGGAACAGGTCAATCAGGATTATCCAAGACATCAGCCAAGTATTGTGAGAGGTCATCAACTGCAACACTTGTGACGATATATACATTTCCCCATCAATAAACATCATGGATTCATGATTCATACAATGAGTTTATATAATGACCGTTCCTTATATACCACCTGGTCACGAGACCATATCCTGTAGCTGGACGGGGAATCATTTCTTAAGTGACGAGTCGGCGTCTGTAGAATGATAGTAGTGAGAAAGGTACGCACACACACACACACACACACACACACACACACACAAACACACACACACACACACACACACACACACACACACACACACACACACGTATACGTAAGGACGGAGGAGGAGGAAGGAGGAGTGTATATAGCCAGACCATCATTGGTGTTGCTGACGTAGGTAATATATGATGGTGGAGCGGCCACCTGGCCAGCCCTGTGGTGGTCATGATGTATGTACAGCTCTTGTAGCGTCCCGATTAGAGAGGGTGTGTGAGGCGGACTCACATTCATCCCATCCCTAGGGTGCGTGGCTCTGCAGTTGTGGGGTGCGTGGCCCTGCAATTGTGGGGTGTGTGGCCCTGTAATTGTGGCGTGTGTGGCACTGCAGTTGTGGGGTGTGTGGCCCTGCAGTTGTGGGGTGTGTGGCCCTGCAGTTGTGGGGTGTGTGGCCCTGCAATTGTGGGGTGTATGGCCCTGTAATTGTGGGGTGTGTGGCCCTGCAGTTGTGGGGTGTGTGGCCCTACAGTTGTGGGGTGCGTGGCCCTGCAGTTGTGGGGTGTTTGGCCCTGCAGTTGTGGGGTGTGTGGCCCTGCAGTTGTGGGGTGTGTGGCCCTGCAATTGTGGGGTGTGTGGCCCTGCATTTGTGGGGTGTGTGTGGCGCTGCAGTTTTGGTGTGCATGGCCCTGCAATTGTGGGGTGTTTGGCCTTGCAGTTGTGGGGTGAGTGGCCCTGCAGATGTGGGGTGTTTGGCCCTGCAGTTGTGGGGTGAGTGGCCCTGCAATTGTGGGGTGTTTGGCTCTGCAGTTGTGGGGTGCGTGGCCCTGCAATTGTGGGGTTTTTGGCCCTGCAGTTGTGGGGTGAGTGGCCCTGCAGTTGTGGGGTGTGTTGCCCTGCAGTTGTGGGGTGTGTGGCCCTGCAATTGTGGGGTGTGTGGCCCTGTAATTGTGGGGTGTGTGGCCCTGCAGTTGTGGGGTGTGTGGCCCTGCAATTGTGGGGTGTTTGGCCCTGCTGTTGTGGGGTGAGTGGCCCTGCAGGTGTGGGGTGTTTGGGTCTGCAGTTGTGGGGTGCGTGGCCCTGCAATTGTGGGGTGTTTGGCCCTGCAGTTGTGGGGTGTGTGGCCCTGCAATTGTGGGGTGTTTGGCCCTGCAATTGTGGGGTGTGTGGCCCTGCATTTGTGGGATGTGTGGCCCTGCTGTTGTGGGGTGCGTGGCCCTGCATTTGTGGGGTGTGTGGCCCTGCATTTATGGGGTGTGTGGCCCTGCAGTTGTGGGGTGCGTGGCCCTGCAATTGTGGGGTGTGTGGCCCTGTAATTTTGGGGTGTGTGGCCCTGTAATTGTGGGGTGTGTGGCCCTGCAGGTGTGGGGTGTGGCCTGCGTGCAGATGTGGCGTGTGTGGCCCTGCAGTTGTGGGGTGCGTGGCCCTGCAATTGTGGGGTGTGTGGCCCTGTAATTGTGGGGTGTGTGGCCCTGCAGTTGTGGGGTGTATGGCCCTGCAGGTGTGAGGTGTATGGCCCTGCAGGTGTGGGGTGTGTGGCCCTGCAGGTGTGGGGTGTGTGGCCCTGCAGTTGTGGGGTGTTTGGCCCTGCAGTTGTGGGGTGTTTGGCCCTGCAGGTGTGGGGTGTGTGGCCTTGCAGGTGTGGGGTGTGTGGCCCTGCAGGTGTGGGGTGTTTGGCCCTGCAGGTGTGGGGTGTGTGGCCTTGCAGGTGTGGGGTGTGTGGCCCTGCAGGTGTGGGGTGTGTGGCCCTGCAGGTGTGGGGTGTGTGGCCTTGCAGGTGTGGGGTGTGTGGCCCTGCAGGTGTGGGGTGTGTGGCCCTGCAGGTGTGGGGTGTGTGGCCCTGCAGGTGTGGGGTGTGTGGCCCTGCAGGTGTAGTGTGCGTGTCCCTCCCGCAGAAGACACGCACCTCTCTCTCTCTCTCTCTCTCTCTCTCTCTCTCTCTCTCTCTCTCTCTCTCTCTCGTTTCTGAGTTTTAGGTCTCCAGGAACTTTTACGGAAAGATGTTGGTTCAAATTAAGAAAAGTGAGTATCACTTTAAGTAGTTGGATGAAGGCGGTAATATATGTTAAGTGTAAGTATTACTTATATGAACGTATCACTTTAAGTTCAGGATTGAAATTATTACTTCAGATAGATTCATGAAAGCATTAAGTAGATAACTGGAAGTGTTACTTTGAGGGAACAAGTATAATGAAAGTAATACGTTGAGGGATGACAGTATAACTTTAGATACATAATTAGAAGTTTAAATTTCCCCGTAGTCAGTATATGGCGGCATCTGGTAATGAACGACTGTCAGGCCCACAGTTACCAACCTGAGCCATTATCCTCTGACTTGTCTTACTTGGTACAACTACGATTTTTGTTTCTTTAAGATTGGTAAATACTGCTTCTCTGTCTGTCTCTCTAGCCCTAGGCTGATAGAAGACCTGTCTGGCTCCTATGCTCTTCAGATTGTTAATTAGAGAGTTTGTGGAGGTAAGGTTTCTTGTGGTAGCATTGTGGTAGTGATGGTGAGGGGGTGTTCGTAGCGGCCAGGTGGGCGGAGCACCGCGACGTGCGCGCGCTTGTTGCTGTTCCATTCCACCACAAGGAACTCCTGCTGGCGTCCCATCCCTGCTGGTCCTCGTTCATATCTGACCCTGACGCAGTATACGAACCAGAGTTTCTTATAATGATAGTAATGATACTACTACTACTACTACTACTACTACTACTACTACTACTAATGATAATAATTGATAATAATAATGATAATGTTAGTGATGATGATCAACGATTTATTGTATATACGTCCCACTTTTGTACATGTTGCTAGGATAAGTGTGAGAATTTCAACAGAAAACATTGGAAAACGACCAATCAGATATAAGTATTACTTCCCCTGGACTTCTGATGATGGCGTGCTCCTCCACCGTGAAAGGTTCTAACTGGTCTGGCGAGAGTGAGAAATGATGAGTGCAGAGTACTGGACACGTATGTACATCATCATCTCATTATGTACATCATCATCATCTCATTATGTACATCATCATCATCTCATGTACATCATCATCATCATCTCATTATGTACATCATCATCATCTCATTTACATCATCATCATCTCATTATGTACATCATCATCATCTCATTATGTACATCATCATCATCATCTCATTATGTACATCATCATCATCATCTCATGTACATCATCATCATCTCATTATGTACATCATCATCATCATCTCATTATGTACATCATCATCATCATCTCATTATATACATCATCATCATCATCATCTCATTATGTACATCATCATCATCATCTCATTATGTACATCATCATCATCTCATTATGTACATCATCATCATCTCATTATGTACATCATCATCATCATCTCATTATGTACATCATCATCATCATCTCATTATGTACATCATCATCATCTCATTATGTACATCATCATCATCATCTCATTATGTACATCATCATCATCATCTCATTATGTACATCATCATCATCATCTCATTATGTACATCATCATCATCATCTCATTATATACATCATCATCATCATCATCTCATTATGTACATCATCATCATCATCTCATTATGTACATCATCATCATCTCATTATGTACATCATCATCATCTTCTCATTATGTACATCATCATCATCTCATTATGTACATCATCATCATCATCTCATTATGTACATCATCATCATCATCATCTCACGATTGGAGAGTGTGCAAAAACCTTTGGTGTACTGACGTCTGCCGACCATATCTACAGCGAACATAAGGAGTAAA
This sequence comes from Panulirus ornatus, assembly GCF_036320965.1. Taxonomy (NCBI): domain Eukaryota; kingdom Metazoa; phylum Arthropoda; class Malacostraca; order Decapoda; family Palinuridae; genus Panulirus; species Panulirus ornatus. The sequence continues at coordinate 16,849,719 of NC_092259.1, forward strand.
GTTATAGTTGCTTCTTCTATAAAGATGGTAGGCTGGATCTTGCGGATCTTCAAGACGAGAGAAGGAAAACCAGTGATGTCGCTCTGCCAGGCGGTATGACTCAACCGTATGGAATACTGGTGCTAACGCTGCCTCTCCTGACAGACGAAACTGTACAGGTAGAAAGTGTTCATCGATCATTCATGTTCCACGTTGACAATGTTCATGATTCTGAAGTGAAGAGAACGACTGAAATCACTACGTCTGGACTCTGTATGGAGCGCAGACGGCCGAGGTTCATCCTTGTTTACTCCTGGAAGTCATGGACTCCGGTTTAGCCCGAGAGAATGGTATCCTGCTGGCACAGTAGACGTGGACGACCCGGTCAGATGTTATCATCGAACTCACAAGATGCAGTAACCTCCACCCGACACCGGGAACATCCCGAGGCTAAGACTAACACATGAGGAACATAGTGGAGTTCATACTAGTGATCTGTCTTCAGTAGGTCTTGGATAGGAAGCCACACTGTGTGCCAGACCAGCTGGGCTCTAGTAATTACTGTGTGTGTGTGTGTGTGTACGTTTGTGTGTGTGTGTGTGTGTATGTGTGTGTGCGTGTGTGTTGCGGGGAAAGAGCTTTACACTCGTGTTGTCACGTCTGCTAACCTTGTATGTATGTATTATGTCTTTACTCCAGTGTACACACACACACACACACACACACACACACACACACACACACACACACACACACCATCTTAAGCCAGTTACTCAAATATCGACATCCTCTAGAAAGGTATGAACACCTAGGATGGGTGTGGGCTAACTGCCGCGCCCAGGATTCGAATCCATGCGGGCCCAACCCCAGGCGGGGCTTGTGTTGTTGACTCGTGGTTAGTAAGAGTAATCAGAGCGACACTAAGTCTACGTGGGCCTGCTGGTCGCGAACTCCAACAGTTTGGTCGACCAGCGACCCAGCTCAGCAGAGGTGTAGTTGCCGTACAAGAAGCAGTGTGGCCTGTGTGAGTACCTGGCCTGTAGGGTGTAGCAGGGCGTGGTGGCCAGTACACAGGTGTGCCATGAGTGGACGTGTAAGATTGCGGGTTTTGTACGGGAGGAAACTGTGACAAATGGCCGGTGAAACCTGGCTAATTACGGTGGTTTACGTAATGGATTATGTAGTCCCTGGAGCGCAGACGGGAGAAGTATATCATCTTGCACACCTGGAAGATCCTGGAAGGTGCAGTTCCAGACTTACACACAGATATAATCCTGCTGACACAGCAGGTGTGGAAGACTTTGTAAAATACTGCTTCTATTATCCTGAGGTGCCATATATACACCTTGAACATCCAGGGCCAAAGACTCTTCAACACTTGCCCAGCAGTCATCAGAAACAGGGTGGGATGCGCTTCCTACCAACCCCAATTTGGTCTCCCACTTCTCCTCGTTCCCTCCACCTCTGACACATATATCCTCTTGGTCAATCTTTCCTCACTCATTCTCTCCATGTGACCAAACCATTTCAAAACACCCTCTTCTGCTCTCTCAACCACGCTCTTTTTATTACCACACATCTCTCTTACTCTTTCATTACTTACTCGATCAAACCACCTCACACCACACATTGTCCTCAAGCATCTCATTTCCAGCACATCCACCCTCCTCCTTACAACTCTATCTATAGCCCACGCCTCGTAACCATATAACATTGTTGAAACCACTTTTCCTTCAAACATACAAATTTTTGCTCTCAGAGATAACAAATTTTTGTTCTCAGAGACAACGTTCTCACCTTCCACACATCCTTCAACGCTCCCAGAACCTTCGCCCCCTCCCCCACCCTGTGACTCACTTCCGCTTCCATGGTTCCATCCGCTGCCAAATCCACTCCTAGATATCTAAAACACTTCGCTTCCTCCAGATTTTCTCCGTTCATACGCACACACCAACTAACCTGTCCTTAAACCCTAGTGAACCTGATAACCTTGCTTTTATTCGCTTTCAATCTCTACTTTCTATTTTTAGACACTTCCAAACTGAAATCACCAACTTTTGGTGGAGGGTGGATGAGTTGGAAATGAAATGTTTGAGGACAATATGTGGTGTGAGGTGGTTTGATCGAGTAAGTAATGAAAGGGTAAGAGATATGTGTGATAATGAAAAGAGTGTGGTTGAGAGAGCAGAAGAGGGTGTATTGAAATGGTTTTGTCACATGGAGAGAATGAGTGAGGAAAGATTGACCAAGAGGATATATGTGTCAGAGGTGGAGGGAACGAGGAGAAGTGGGAGACCAAATTGGAGGTAGAAGGATGGAGTGAAAAAAGTTTTGAGGGATCTGAGCAACATGCAAGAGGGTGAAAGGCCTGCACGGAATAAAGTGAATTGGAACGATGTCGTTTATGCGGTCGCTGTTGTTGGACTGAACCAGGGCAGTTGATGCGTCCGGGGTAATTTTTCTCACCCCACTTTTTGCTTCATCAGATGAAGGGTGAATAGAATGTCCTGTATTTATTTGCACTCTATTCTTGAAATACATGAGACGTTTTGAGCACACGAACTTTGCCTAATCACAATCAGACTGATTATAAATGATACATCGCAGTATAGAGAACAGATCGGGAATAAATTACATGACGAAGTGTTACAAGAATCTGAGCGGTGACGTACATAATATTATGATTGGTGGACCGTGTTCCCACGGTGACGTACATAATATTATGATTGGTGGACCGTGTTCCCTCGGTGACGTACATAATATTATGATTGGTGGACCGTGTTCCCACGGTGACGTACATAATATTATGATTGGTGGACCGTGTTCCCTCGATGACGTACATAATATTATGATTGGTGGACCGTGTTCCCTCGGAGTTCATGCATGGTAGTGTGGTCATCAGGTGTCAGACTCGTTGGGTCAAAGGTCAGGGGGTTTTCCTGAGGTCTGCACGTGTGGCACAACTGTTGGAGGTAGAGACGGGGGTCGTGTGGGGTTCGGTAGTGGATGATTGTTGAGTCTCGGGTTTTCCTGTAGTTTGAAGATTGATGAAGGGATTATATTGTCTCAGGTACATGGCTTGTGTTATCGTAAGTCTTGTTGGGTCGTGATAACGGTTCATGATCATCTTGTTTTCAGTAAGATAGTGACAAGTGAGGCTCGTGCTACGTTGCTGCAGTATGTGTAGTGTAAGATCTCCATTTTGAAGATAAACTGTTATTTGACTGCTAAATTTTTATGTATATACCGCACCTATCTCACTCACGCCTGGGGTTGGTGTTAACATATTCTTCCTTTACGATGAAGAACATGACTGGATGGCGAGAGCGAGAGTGTGTTGCAGTCACTAAGAGATCATTATCTGGTGAGACATCTCTGCTGTGCCGCCCCTCATGCTTCCCAAGTCTGACCTGTTGATACTTTGTCATGTCCTCACGCTTCATGACGTGTTGTTGTGGCTGCTGGCGGCGTGTGAGTGAGGGCTGTGCAAGACCAGATGTACATCATATACTCTTAATTGCAAACCCGAGGACCCCCTTTGATGGGACTCCTCCGGCCGGCCATGAGGTGACGCTCCACGCCGGAGCAAGGTGAGGCGGGCCCCTTTGGGATGGGACGAGCCAGTAAGTGTTACACAGACTGGTATGGTGATGCACATGTAGTATTTGTGTCTCAAGTTAGGGCTTATGCATAGGTCCTTCATGTTGTGACCACCTGGTTATGACCACTTCTCGGGAGCTGTGGGCACGAACCTCAACCCCCCCCCCCCCCGTGTCGTGTTTAGCGTTGCTGACCTTGAGTTAACACGGGTCTGCTTGGTTTCGTATCCAGGGCGCGGCAGTCCAGGTGAACGTTCCCACCTCAGGGATGGTCGATATGTATGGGTACCTAGCTTAGCCTAGTGTGTGTGTGTGTGTGTGTGTGTGTGTGTGTGTATATACATAACCTCACCTCACCTGACCTAAGCTGGTACGTACATTCATGGTTAAGAGACGGAGCAGCGTGAGTGTCAAGCTCTCCCCCCACCTTAAAACACACATGGTAATCACACAGGTGTGTGTGTCTGATGGTGGCAGGTGATGGGGTATGGGATTTTGGCCGTTGTTTACAGTGATGGTTGGTTCCTCCATGTGTTACAGGAAGTAACCATTATGGTACAGATACAAAATGTTTGTATCTCGTTCAAGGCGACTGCTTGAACCCAGTATTGCAAGAACTGATATTATACTAAAGAAGTTTAAGTTCTCTTAAACCCAGTATTAAACCCATGGTTTATAGGGCTTTGTTTTATGTATCTTACATGGATATAAACCTGGTATATTACAAGAGATAGACTTTGGGATCAAGACAGGTCGATCCACACAGGATAGGTACCCGCTCCAGGATAGATGGATCCACACATAGGTACCCGCTCCAGGATAGATGGATCCACACATAGGTACCCGCTCCAGGATAGATGGATCCACACATAGGTACCCGCTCCAGGATAGATGGATCCACTCATAGGTACCCGCTCCAGGATAGATGGATCCACACATAGGTACCCGCTCCAGGACAGATGGATCCACACATAGGTACCCGCTCCAGGATAGATGGATCCACACATAGGTACCCGCTCCAGGATAGATGGATCCACACATAGGTACCCGCTCCAGGATAGATGGATCCACACATAGGTACCCGCTCCAGGATAGATGGATCCACACATAGGTACCCGCTCCAGGATAGATGGATCCACACATAGGTACCCGCTCCAGGATAGATGGATCCACACATAGGTAAGGTAAGGTAAGGTGCCAGACTCAGCTGTGGGGGTAGAAGACCTCCCAAACCATCGTAAGGTATACGTAAGGTAAGGTAAGGTGCCAGACCCAGCTGTGGGAGTAGAAGACCTCCCAAACCATCGTAAGGTATAGGTAAGGTAAGGTAAGGTGGCAGGCCCAGCTGTGGGGGAAGAAGACCTCCCAAACCATCGTAAGGTATAGATAAGAAATACATGCAGACCTAAGCAGGTCTTCTCTGTTACAGAGGCACAGAAGTTAGGGACATAGACACGGACAAAGACGGGATGACGTCTGTACAGACTGGCCTGCTGAGCATACAGACTAATATGATGCATTACAAGGTATATATAGAGCCACTGATGGGTGGACCTACATGGTCCCAGCGGCCATAACAGTAGACGTTGACTGATGTAATGGGACATTGTGAGTCGTGTTTACTCCCACCCTCCGTCTACTGGGGACGCACCGTGCCGCTGGCGGAGGTGCACGGGAGAATGGAAGTGTGTGGAGGAGATGAAGGGTAGAGAGGGAGGGGTGGGTGAGCACCACCTCCACCACCCAGCACTGTCGTAAGATCACTCACCATTACGGTCACCCACCAGCCGCTGTGATGGACCAGCACCACAAACCCGGTACATCTCGCAGGCAGAATTCTTTGTTTATCTTGGGCCGATTGTGTTATTGTTATTATTATTTGATGTTAACTGAGACGGCACACGGCTAGATGAATGACCTAAGGAAAACCATCGTTTACCAAATGGCGTCCTAGCTTCGTCTCCTCGATGTATATCTACTGATTGTTATATTTCTCTCTTGTGTCTTCCTTGATGATGTGATTATTACACGAAAGTGCCGGCAAGGCAGCGGGTTTGGATGGTATTGCAGTGGAATTTATTAAAAACGGGGGTGACTGTATTGCTGACTGGTTGGCGAGGTTATTTAATGTATGTATGACCCATGGTGAGGTGCCTGAGGATTGGCGGAATGCTTGCATAGTGCCATTGTAAAGGCAAAGGGGATAAGAGTGAGTGCTCAAATTACAGAGGTATAAGTTTGTTGAGTATTCCTGGTAAATTATATGGGAGGGTATTGATTGAGAGGGTGAAGGCATGTACAGAGCATCAGATTGGGGAAGAGCAGTGTGGCTTCAGAAGTGGTAGAGGATGCGTGGATCAGGTGTTTGCTTTGAAGAATGTATGTGAGAAATACTTAGAGAAGCAAATGGATTTGTATCTAGCAAATATACATATATATATATGTATATTTTCCCTGGGGATAGGGGACAAAGAATACTTCCCACGTATTCCCTGCGTGTCGTAAAAGGCGACTAAAAGGGGAGGGAGCGGGGGGCTGGAAATCCTCCCCTCTCGTTTTTTTTTTTTTTTTTTTCCAAAAGAAGGAACAGAGAATTGGGCCAGGTGAGGGTATTCCTTCAAAGGCCCAGTCCTCTGTTCTTAACGCTACCTCGCTAATGCGGGAAATGGCGAATAGTTTGAAAGAAAAAGAAAGATTTATGGATCTGGAGAAGGCATATGATAGAGTTGATAGAGATGCTCTGTAGAAGGTATCAAGAATATATGGTGTGGGGGGCAAGTTGTTAGAAGCAGTGAAAAGTTTTTATCGAGGATGTAAGGCATGTGTACGTGTAGGAAGAGAGGAAAGTGATTGGTTGTCAGTGAATGTTGGTTTGCGGCAGGGGTGTGTGATGTCTCCATGGTTGTTTAATTTGTTTATGGATGGGGTTGTTAGGGAGGTGAATGCAAGAATTTTGGAAAGAGGGGCAAGTATGCAGTCTGTTGTGGATGAGAGAGTTTGGGAAGTGAATCAGTTGTTCGCTGATGATACAGCGCTGGTGGCTGATTCGTGTGAGAAACTGCAGAAGTTTGGTAAAGTGTGTGAAAGAAGAAAGCTGAGAGTAAATGTGAATAAGAGCAAGGTTATTAGGTACAGTAGAGTTGAGGGACAAGTCAACTGGGAGGTAAGTTTGAATGGAGAAAAACTGGAAGAAGTGAAGAGTTTTAGATATCTGGGAGTGGACTTGGCAGCGGATGGAACCATGGAATCGGAAGTGAATCATAGGGTGGGGGAGGGGGCGAAAGTTCTGAGGGCATTGAAGAATGTGTGAAAGTCAAGAACATTATCTCGGAAAGCAAAAATGGGTAAGTTTGAAGGAATAGTGGTTCCAACAATGTTATATGGTTGCGAGGCGTGGGCTATAGATAGAGTTGTGCGGAGGAGGATGGATGTGCTGGAAATGAGATGTTTGAGGACAATATGTGGTGTGAGGTGGTTTGATCGAGTAAGTAATAATAGGGTAAGAGAGATGTGTGGTAATAAAAAGTGTGGTTGAGAGAGTAGAAAAGGGTGTTTTGAAATGGTTTGGTCACGTGGAGAGAATGAGTGAGGAAAGATTGACCAAGAGGATATATGTGTCAGACGCGGAGGGAACGAGAAGTGGGATACCAGATTGGAGGTGGAAAGATGGAGTGAAAAAGATTTTGAGTGATCGGGGCCTGAACATGCAGGTGGGTGAAAGGCGTGCAAGGAATAGAGTGAATTGGAACGATGTGGTATACCGGGGTCGACGTGCTGTCAATGGATTGAACCAGGGCATGTGAAGCGTCTGGGGTAAACCATGGAAAGTTCTGTGGGGCCTGGATGTGGAAAGGGAGCTGTGGTTTCGGTGCATTATTACATGACAGCTAGAGACTGAGTGTGAACGAATGTGGCCTTTGTTGTCTTTTCCTAGCGCTACCTCGCACACATGAGGGGGGAGGGGGATGTTATTCCATGTGTGGCGAGGAGGCGATGGGAATAAATAAAGGCAGACATATGAATTATGTACATGTGTATATATGTATATGTCTGTGTGTGTATATATATGTGTACATTGAGATGTATAGGTATGTATACTTGCGTGCGTGGACGTGTATATATATACATGTGTATGTGGGTGGGTTGGGCCATTCTTTCGTCTGTATCCCTGCGCTACCTCGCTAACGCGGGAGACAGCGACAAAGCAAAATAAATAAATAATATATATATATATATATATATATATATATATATATATATATATATATATATATATATATATAGTTAGGTATGCTACTGGGAAGGACCGCGTGTTATATGTTACGAATCATTCTGGGAAGGATCGTCCATTATATTAGTTACGTACACTGGATAACGTTATATTAACGTTATGGGATGAAAGCAAACACCAGGGTTAACTCTACATATAATACAAGATATAAGAATACAAGATAACAAAGCACATTCATCGCCTACAAACACTTTCGTTAACACTTAACATTCAATATTCAGAAATGTATGTAGGTAAGGACACTGTAGGTTACATATATGTAGGTAAGGACACTGTAGGTTACATATATGTAGGTAAGGACACTGTAGGTTACATATATGTAGGTAAGGACACTGTAGGCTTCATATATGTAGGTAAGGACACTGTAGGTTACATATATGTAGGTAAGGACACTGTAGGTTACATATATGTAGGTAAGGACACTGTAGGCTTCATATATGTAGGTAAGGACACTGTAGGTTACATATATGTAGGTAAGGACACTGTAGGCTACATATATGTAGGTAAGGACACTGTAGGCTTCATATATGTAGGTAAGGACACTGTAGGCTTCATATATGTAGGTAAGGACACTGTAGGTTACATATATGTAGGTAAGGACACTGTAGGCTTCATATATGTAGGTAAGGACACTGTAGGTTACATATATGTAGGTAAGGACACTGTAGGCTTCATATATGTAGGTAAGGACACTGTAGGCTTCATATATGTAGGTAAGGACACTGTAGGTTACATATATGTAGGTAAGGACACTGTAGGCTTCATATATGTAGGTAAGGACACTGTAGGCTTCATATATGTAGGTAAGGACACTGTAGGTTACATGTATGTGAGTAGAATGGATGGATAGAGATATTGTGGATTGATGAATCCGTGGATGGAGATACAAGTGGATAGAGATGTATGTGAAGTGGGGTACTGTTGGATAGATATGTAATTAGATTGGTTTACCATGGATAGGTATATTACATATGAAAGTGGATTGAGGCACCAATGGATAGATATAGAAGTGGATTTGGGCGCCGCTGGATAGAGATATACGTGGATTGAGATTCCATCGGATAGGGATGTAAGTGGATTGAAATGGCGCTGAATAGATAAAAATGGCCTGGTATACCATAGGATAGATATACAAGTATTGAGGATACCACTGGATAGAAATTTAAATGGATCTAGTTACCGCTGTGTATTGTGATATCATTGGATGGAGGTGTAAGTAGATTGGTATACCATAGGGATAGATGACGTATATTGCGTTACTTGTGGATAGATGGATGAATGGAATGAGATGTTTTAGGCTCTAAGTAGACTAGTATACTACGGGATTATGATAGATATATCCGGATTGGGACACCATGGGATATGTATTCATTCAACTCTATACCCAGATAGATCCCATCGTACACACACACACACACACACACACACACACACACACACACACACACACACACACACACACATCGAAATACGTCATCTTGTGTTCACGTCAGCAGGTGGACGTGGAGGGAGCGGTGTGTCGTGAGGGGCTGGACGTGCAAGCAGCGCACCGTTGTGTGTGGTGGGTCAGGTATGGAGTCTGGTGACCATTAAGAGGCGTAACCATCCGTGTGGAGTGATGGATCAGGGTTGACAGTGCCACACCTGTGTCACATCGCCAGGGCAGCGGTGCTCACTGCGCGGCCCGCGGGCCACATGCGCCCCGATGGAGGATAATTTAAAGATATGTTTTTGTGCATACATTTTGTATGTAAACATTTTGTATGTAGACATTTTGTATGTAGACATTTTGTATGTAGACATTTTAGAAAGCCTTTGCGTCTGATTTGGCCAAGTGTGCCGTGATATCAGAACACACTACAGTAGTGTTACATAGAGTTACATAGATACACAGGTTCATGGTGGTCTGGCCTTCACCCTCCCCACCCTCCATTCCCTCCAGCAAGATGCAGGAGGGAAAATAGGTAGAAAAAATACCTTGCAAGAGTAATATGCCTGAAGGAAATATTTATTGGAAAGTCATAATATAGAATGAACATGATCATGTCATACATCCCATCACCAACGACATGGAAGCCTTCACTTTCTGTTATAAAGACAGTGATGAGGACAAGTTCCAGCCTCCCGACTTACCATGACTATATTATTCCTGATGTGGAAGAATGATATTATAAATCTTACTCTCACAAAGCAGGTGACGTGGGTTGATCACTGTTGGTATGTTACCGCATGATGACGGATGAAGTGAATCACTCAGTACCGGAGCGATGGTCAGGCCTATTGTGAACAACTTTGCTTTGAACAAGTATTTTTTAGGAGTTTATTCCACATATCAATAATGTCGTTGGTAATCAGAAAATTTCGTAAATTCTAGATTAACTCGGTGACCTCTTAAGTTTTAGTCCATTTCCTCTCACTGGTTGTGCTGGCGCTGCTGTAAACAAATGTACAATATCGACGTTGGTTAACTCTTTAAGTATGTTGAAACATTTTATGAATTTGCCTCAGAGGCGCCTCTTGCTTAGGAAGGACAAGTTTGATTATGACAATCCCTCCAACTCCTCATATGGTTTGGTACACAAGGAGGGAATCAATTTAGTTGCTCTTCGCTGCGCTGCTTCTAACGTAAGAATGTCCTGGCGTAAATGTGGTGTCAGAACTGCACTACATGGTCATGTTGTGGTCTAACTAGACATAGTTGTTGTGGCAGTATCTCGTCCATGGTTTTATATGTTAACTTTCTGTTAATGAATGAGAAGCTCCTGTTTACTTTCTTGTCTGCATCATAACACTGTTGGGATTTGAGGTTGCTGCAGACACTGACCCCAAGATCCCTCACACTGTGGTCTCCGTTATCTTGCCACTCAACCGTTTATGATCAGTTTTTTGTTGAGGTTTTCTAGTTCTGTCAGTTGACGTTGATTGACCTGACGTGTCACTTGTCATTTTCGAAACTAGTCAGCGGTTTTATCTTGTTGCTCTCGTAATGTTAGCCAGTCATGTTCAGCTAATATGACATTGTTGATCTTTGTGTCATCTGCTATTCCTTACACCAAGTTAGTCAGCCGTACTTCAGTGTCGTTGATGTGAATCATGAAAAGTATAGGACCAAGTACGTGTCCTTGTGGGACTGCACGAGTAATCGGTGACCACGGGACCTTCGGCTTACCAGCCCTCAACCAGACTTGTGTACACTTACCTACACTGCAGCCAGTAATGCCAAGACCCAGACTTTATGCATCAGTGGAACGTGAGGGTTTGGTCGCATGCTTTCTGCAAGTCCAGAATTGTAATAGTTATTGTCGTGTGTGTTGTATGTATGTATGTATGATGATGACAGTCCAGGAGGTTTGTGAGGCGTGATCTACGTCTTCTGAACCGATGCTGTGTTATTGACCAGGCTGTGTTGTGCCGAGTAGGTTGAGGCTATGTTTTCCCAAGTGGGCTGTGTTATGCTTGGTGGGCTGTGTTGTGCTTGGTGGGCTGTGTTGTGCCTGGTGGGCTGTGTTGTGCCTGGTGGGCTGTGTTGTGCCTGGTGGGCTGAGGCTATGTTGTGTCAGCTAGGCTATCTCTAATAATCAACTCCAGAAGTTTGTCTGTACGTAATGTAAGGAGGGTACTCGCGTCTTCCCTCCTGTATGTCGGCGTGAGGTGTGGCAGTGTCCCGTCCTGCGGGACTACCTCATCCTGGATTGAAAATATAGGTTAATGGTCCAGCAATGTGACGGTTTTACTCCCTTGTTGATAGAGACGGTGTGGACCTGGGCTTATGTATTAGTCTTCACGTTGTCCGTCTGTGTTGGGACTTGTTCAACCGGGACGGTAGATGTCGTGTGTTTACTATTTGTGTTTGTCTCCAGTTCGCGTTGTTGTTTTCTAGCGTACACACAGAGTTATGAAGCACTTGTTCAGTGTTGTTGTTAAGCTTATATCATCCACAGTGGGTTCCCCACCCTAGTTCACTACAAGACTCCATTGCCACTCCTTATATGTTTCTTGATAACTTTTCCGGTTTCCATGACTATGTCTGGCGGCAGTACTCACTACATAATGTCTCCTGGCTATTTAGCTGGAAGGCATTATGCCTCTCCTGATTGTGTATATTGTGTTCCTGTATTTAGGTTACTGTGTGATTTCTTAAGCTTTATAGAGTTTATTTGTGCGTCGTATGGTTCTTGCACGACCAGGGGACGACCATCGAGGTTTGGTCTTGGTTTTATTGTTTGTGTCGTGCATGGGAATGTATGTGACTTTATGGTGCATCAACTCACACTTAAAACTGGACCATAACTCCTCTTGGCTTGGTCGTCCAAGTTGGCCTAGTGTGTACTGTGGTATCAGAACACACTACAGCAGTGTACTGTGGTATCAGAACACACTACAGTAGTGTACTGTGGTATCAGAACACAGTACAGTAGTGTACTGTGGTATCAGAACACACTACAGTAGTGTACTGTGGTATCAGAACACAGTACAGTAGTGTACTGTGGTATCAGAACACACTACAGTAGTGTACTGTGGTATCAGAACACACTACAGTAGTGTACTGTGGTATCAGAACACAGTACAGTAGTGTACTGTGGTATCAGAACACACTACAGTAGTGTACTGTGGTATCAGAACGCACTACAGTAGTGTACTGTGGTATCAGAACACACTACAGTAGTGTACTGTGGTATCAGAACACACTACAGTAGTGTACTGTGGTATCAGAACGCACTACAGTAGTGTACTGTGGTATCAGAACGCACTACAGTAGTGTACTGTGGTATCAGAACACACTACAGTAGTGTACTGTGGTATCAGAACGCACTACAGTAGTGTACTGTGGTATCAGAACGCACTACAGTAGTGTACTGTGGTATCAGAACACACTACAGTAGTGTACTGTGGTATCAGAACACACTACAGTAGTGTACTGTGGTATCAGAACATAGTACAATAGTGTACTGTGGTATCATAAAACTCATTACCAATTTGGTATGTAATGATTACCTCAAGACGCAGTGTACTGACGGAAGAAGTGTATGCTGGGTAGGATTCGAACCCTGGGAGGGGCGTCAGGCAACACGGAGTTTTCAGAACACACGGGCCAGTTTGCCGTGTTTGTTCCGTGTCCTAACTTCACTATGGTTTGGGTGACGCACTTGAAATCTCGCGCTCTCTCAGTACTGTGACGAATGTGTCAGACGCCCTTCCCAGGCTTCGAATCCCAACTGTCGTTGGTGTACATAACCAGTGTATTATTGTATAGTAATAACACAAAAAAGACTTCTCAGAAAAAGAAATTATACATTGAGATTTGCATACTTTTACGTCATTTATTTCCCGCCTGCTGTGGGCATAAATTGTTTATAATAAGATATACATAATTCAATTTTTAAACTTATTAGATTGCGCAGGACGACATGCATGTGGGTCGTCATCGTAAAGAGGAACAATAAATATATTTAATTTGTAGGTGATTGTAGGGTACTAATCCGGTTACCCTCGGGATAATTATATCACTAATAAGGCAATTAATTTCGAACTAATGTCCCATGAGCACGCCTTCATGGCCTCTACTGGTTCATAATGAGGTGTTGAATTGGCTTTTGAGAGACACTGGAGATTGCTGTTGTGAGTGACGGTTCACAACACCTGGTGAATGTGAGGGATCTTCCCTCCACTCCAGACACGGGAGGGCATGACCTTGTTACGAAATATAAAGCTGAGTCGTGGGTTGATTATGTGGGTACAGATGTGTCCTGCATGTTAGGTAGGGAGGCATGGGACGTCAGGCACTATACACACAGTCCCGATGGCCCGCGGGTGGGATATATCTACGTCTCTATGTAAAAGAGGTTCACCTGGTCGTCGGTTATCACCTGGTCGTGGGTTATCACCTGGTCGTGGGTTATCACCTTGTCGTGGGTTATCACCTGGTCGTCGGTTATCACCTGGTCGTCGGTTATCACCTGGTCGTCGGTTATCACCTGGTCGTGGGTTATCACCTGGTCGTGGGTTATCACCTGGTCGTGGGTTATCACCTGGTCGTGGGTTATCACCTGGTCGTGGGTTATCACCTGGTCGTCGGTTATCACCTGGTCGTGGGTTATCACCTGGTCGTGGGTTATCACCTGGTCGTGGGTTATCACCTGGTCGTGGGTTATCACCTGGTCGTCGGTTATCACCTGGTCGTCGGTTATCACCTGGTCGTCGGTTATCACCTGGTCGTCGGTTATCACCTGGTCGTGGGTTATCACCTGGTCGTCGGTTATCACCTGGTCGTCGGTTATCACCTGGTCGTGGATTATCACCTGGTCGTCGGTTATCACCTGGTCGTGGATTATCACCTGGTCGTCGGTTATCACCTGGTCGTCGGTTATCGCCTGGTCGTGGATTATCACCTGGTCGTCGGTTATCACCTGGTCGTCGGTTATCACCTGGTCGTGGGTTATCACCTGGTCGTGGGTTATCACCTGGTCGTGGGTTATCACCTGGTCGTCGGTTATCACCTGGTCGTCGGTTATCGCCTGGTCGTGGGTTATCACCTGGTCGTGGGTTATCACCTGGTCGTGGGTTATCACCTGGTCGTGGGTTATCACCTGGTCGTCGGTTATCACCTGGTCGTGGGTTATCACCTGGTCGTGGGTTATCGCCTGGTCGTGGGTTATCACCTGGTCGTCGGTTATCACCTGGTCGTCGGTTATCACCTGGTCGTCGGTTGTGTAAGTGATTGGGTGAGAAGGAGGTGGGGATGCGGGATGGTTGATGTTGGAGCTCCCAGGAGAGGCCATCAGCAGACCACAGGGGCCTGTGTCGGCTGTGTGTGGTCGTGGTAGACGAGTCAGGCAGGAGCAGTGGGCGGCACATGCGTCCACACCATCACCCACATGTATGATACCATACCACACCATCACCCTCTACCGTCCAGCCCACCTTCCTCTACCGGACAGCCCACCTTCCTCTCCCGTCCAGCCCACCTTCCTATCCCGTCCCGCCCACCTTCCTCTCCCGTCCAGCCCACCTTCCTCTCCCGTCCAGCCCTTCGTCCTCTTCCGTCACCGCCGTTCTTCCTCTCCTCTAAGTATTCTCTTCAAGAGAGGAGGGATGGGGGGGGGGGGGGGGGGGGGGGGGGGCAGGTAGTGTGTAGAAGGCAATGGCCTTGGACGAGATAGATGGTGGCTCGTGTGATGCTGGATAGGGTTGGAAGATGAATGTTTGGCTTCTAACTGGTCATAAACCAGACTTCAGGTTGATGATGCTGAATGTCTGATTGTGGAGCAGTTCCAGAATGGAGGGATAAGGCGTTTGATAATGTTCTTGTTTACGAGGTAAATCATCCCTTAGTAATACCTTACGATGGTTTGGGAGGTCTTCTACCCCCACAGCTGGATCTGGCACCTTACCTTACCTTACGTATACCTTACGATGGCTTGGGAGGTCTTCTACCCCCCACAGCTGGGTCTGGCACCTTACCTTACCTTACGTATACCTTACGATGGCTTGGGAGGTCTTCTACCCCCACAGCTGGGTCTGGCACCTTACCTTACCTTACGTATACCTTACGATGGTTTGGGAGGTCTTCTACCCCCACAGCTGGGTCTGGCACCTTACCTTACCTTACGTATACCTTACGATGGTTTGGGAGGTCTTCTACCCCCACAGCTGGGTCTGGCACCTTACCTTACCTTACGTATACCTTACGATGGTTTGGGAGGTCTTCTACCCCCACAGCTGGGTCTGGCACCTTACCTTACCTTACGTATACCTTACGATGGTTTGGGAGGTCTTGCTACCCCCACAGCTGGGTCTGGCACCTTACCTTACCTTACGTATACCTTACGATGGTTTGGGAGGTCTTGTACCCCCACAGCTGGGTCTGGCACCTTACCTTACCTTACGTATACCTTACGATGGTTTGGGAGGTCTTGTACCCCCACAGCTGGGTCTGGCACCTTACCTTACCTTACGTATACCTTACGATGGTTTGGGAGGTCTTCTACCCCCACAGCTGGGTCTGGCACCTTACCTTACCTTACGTATACCTTACGATGGTTTGGGAGGTCTTCTACCCCCACAGCTGGGTCTGGCACCTTACCTTACGATGGTTTGGGAGGTCTTCTACCCCCACAGCTGGGTCTGGCACCTTACCTTACCTTACGATGGTTTGGGAGGGAGATGGCGTCTGCTTTTCTTTCCTGTTCCCATCACAAACCTCGTCATGGACAAGCAAGGACCTAACTCTGCCAGCCCTGGACCCAACCTGGGCTGTAGGGGTAGAAGACCTCCTGCGAATACCGCTGCTGGTAGAGTATAGTGCAAGTCTCCTTTTATCTGGCCTACTCATGTATTCTGATGGTGTCTGTAAAAAGTTGTTGCTCTTGCTTTTATTCGTCAAGATTGCTGGAGCGTGGAGGCCTGCTGGAGCAGTGTCAGAGATAAGCGTCTTCAGCTGTTTTTCTGGACAGATGTTGTGCTATAGGATGAGACGTTAATGAGACGTTTGCAGGAGTTGGATGTAACATGTTCAGAAGGCATGAAGGAAGTTAGCAGCCCCTGAAGGTCAGACCTTCGGCGTTCAGTCCAGAGTGATGAGAGGATAGCAGAGTGTTTGATGGGGTTGTGGGTCGGGGGTATAGGACAGCCTGTGTTGGTGTTGTTGGGCGTGACGGGATGGGATATAGGACAGTGTGTTGTGATTGTAGGATGGGACGGAATTTTATTTTTTGTGTTGAAGGCTTCAGTCACGGACAAAGTCCACATCAAGGTCGGGCCTTAATTGAAATAAAGAGAAGATTATGAAGCGGAAAAAGAAAAGACAAGGGAAAGTATTTCCCAATTCTTTAGGACATGAGAAACTTATCTTTTGAAATGTGCCAGGTCATAGCTACTGGAAAAGAAATGAGAAAGTAGAGAGTTCCAAAGCAATAGGGAAAGACCCAGGTATCAAAACGGCCAACCCTTGAGTTACTGATGACTACACAATAATCATGTGACGCAGAAGCTTGCCGAGTATTGCGTGGTCTAGCTAGTGGTGGGGGCACACAAGCAGCCAGCTCTCGCGAGCAAAAACAAAAGTAATACCTATAAAAGAAGGAAAGTGAACTAAAAATGTGGCGTAGGGCAAGGGGGTCAAGTTTGCAAGTTAGCCTGGGACAGTTTATACGTCGGAACCGCTTTCGAATTGAATCTGTCAAGTAAAGATACTGAGGTAAAACCTCCCCAGATGTGAGAGCAGTACTCCATATAAGGACGACTCAATCCTTTGTATAAACGGAGCAACTATTCAGAAGAGAAGTTTCGGCATCTAACAGTACACCCAGTTCCTCAGTGGCAGACTTAGCTACTCCTGTAATGTGGGGTATCCAAGAAAGTCTGGATACCACGTGTGTTCATTGAGTCAAGAGGTTGAATTACAGAACGGTCAAAGGAGAGGCGAGAGTTGTGAGGAGCGTTCGATAGAGAGATGGGAAGAAATTGGGTCTTGGAGGCACAAACATCACAAGATTGAGGAAGCTGTTTCAAGACGAGATGCAGATCGAGCGAGAGAAGGAGTATAATTGAAGGATGTGGATGTATGCAGTATTGAGTCGTCAGCGTATGAGTGCATTGGATATCTGTAGAGGAGAGGAAATCGTTGAAAAGAATGGAGCAGTGTAGGGGACAGGATACAACTTTGAGGTACACTGCTGTTGATGGAGAAAAGTGGGGAGGCTGATCCATCAGCCGCCACAGAGATAGATCGGCCAGAGAGGAAGCTAGATATGAAGGAGCAAAGTGAGGGAGGGAACATCATGGAGGGAGCTTAGAGATGAGACCCCGATGTGACACCCTGTCAGAAGCCTTCGATATGTCAAGGGCAACTACACAAAGTCTTTCCGGGATGATGACCAGACATTAGAAAGATAGAAAAGAATACCACCAGTGGATCTCGCCTTTCGGAAGCCACACTGGCGATCAGAGAGAAGACTGTGACCTTCGAGGTGTTTAAGGATATGGGAGTTGAGTAGGGATTCAAAGACTTTAGAAATGGTAAAGCTACCTCAGAAATTGCACTCTTCATCACTTTGCCTGTAATCATCAGGAACACCAAAGGATGCACAGGGTAGAAGTTCAAGTGTTGTGAACAAGTACCTGCAAAGTTTACCAGACCAACTAGGCTGTAGGGGGTATGTGGGCTGCGTCTCCCAACAACTTGGTTGATCGACCAACAACCCAACCCATCAGCCTGGGCCCAGCCCGAGCTTTGGGGACAGAAGACCCCGGAAAGACTGCTTCAGGTGTGTGTTGGGTTAGGGGTACAGTGAGGCAGTCTGTGTTGTGTTTGTGGTTTGGGTGTAGGATAGTCTTAAGGTTCTGGGGGGGGGGGGGTAAAGGACTGTCTTATGTTGGGGTTATGGGGCGTGACTGGGTTGTCTTGGGGTTATGGGGTGTGACTGGGTTATGTTGGGGTTATGGGGCGTGACTGGGTTGTGTTGGGGTTATGGGGCGTGACTGGGTTATGTTGGGGTTATGGGGCGTGACTGGGTTGTCTTGGGGTTATGGGGTGTGACTGGGTTATGTTGGGGTTATGGGGCGTGACTGGCTACAAGACATTCTGTATTGAGGTTGTGAGACGAGACTATGGTATAGGGCTCTCCGTGTTGAGTTGTAGGGCAAGGCGGGCTCATAGGACAGTATTTGGGATTTGGGGCGAGGAAATAAAGCAGTCTCGGTTCGGGTTGTGGGGTGGAATGAGGATGGAGGACCGTCTTTGATTGGGTTGTGAGGCGGAGATATAGGGTAGTGTGTATTGGGGTTGTGGGAGGGAGTATAGGACATCTCTGTGTTAGGGTTGTTGGGCAGGGCAGTCTGTGTTGGGGTTGTGAGGTAGTGGTATAGGACGTGCATTGTTTGGGTTGTGGGTTGGGGTGCAAGACAGTGTTTATGGGTTGTGGGACGGGGTTACAAGAGGGAGTGCGTTTTGGGGTTGTGGACTGGGGTTATGGGGGTGGTCTGTACACCTTTATATTTGTAAAGTCTTGAACACACACCTTCTTTCTCTTGTTCCTCAGCAGTGTGTCCCCCTGTGTCTCAAGCGTCTCACTGATCACATCCTCCCAGTTTACACGTTGGTTGTTCAAAGTGAAATTACTGGAAATGCCTCCGTTGTTTACGCTTGTCCCGTCCAGCCGGTTTAGCGTCCAAGCTTGTTTATCCTTCAGTTAGGGTGTTCGAGATGGGGATGTCTCATTTTAGGTCCACATTGTTGGTGAGGATTAAGGCCAGAGTTTTATTTCTGCTGGTTGGTTTTGTTATCTGCTGGCTGACTGAGGAAAAACTGACACAGACTGATATTTTTGTTGTTAGTGTAGGAGAGTCTGTGTTGCGGTTGTGGGGCAGGGGTATAGTGTGTTTTGGGGTTGTGGGGCAGGAGTATAGTGTGTGTTGGGGTTGTGGGGCAGGGGTATAGTGTGTTTTGGGGTTGTGGGGCAGGAGTATAGTGTGTGTTGGGGTTGTGGGGCAGGGGTATAGTGTGTTTTGGGGTTGTGGGGCAGGAGTATAGTGTGTGTTGGGGTTGTGGGGCAGGGGTATAGTGTGTTTTGGGGTTGTGGGGCAGGAGTATAGTGTGTGTTGGGGTTGTGGGGCAAGGGTATAGTGTATATTGGGTTTGTGGGGCAGGCGTATAGTGCTTGTTGGGGTTGTGGGGCAGGCGTATTTTGTGTGTTGGGGTTGTGGGGCAGGCGTATTTTGTGTGTTGGGGTTGTGGGGCAGGGGTACAGTGTGTGTGTTGTGGTTGAGGCAGGGCGGAGGTGTAGGATAGTCTGTGATGGGAGGCAGGTAACAAGTCAATCATCATAACACCTGGCTTGTGGTATACCTGATGTAGCTGATTTGCGAAGATACAATCCGTTTTCTTGTGTCACGTCTACTTTTCATGATTGTGTCACGTCTACTTTTCATGATTGTGTCACGTCTACTTTTCATGATTGTGTCACGTCTACTTTTCATGATTGTGTCACGTCTACTTTTCATGATTGTGTCACGTCTACTTTTCATGATGAGATGTAAGCTGGAGTGTTGCGTCTGGCCCTAATGGCGTGCGTCCCCGGAGTGGAGGTGCCATAAGTGGTTATGTGCCAACCATCACAAATGTAATCAAGATGATGTACCATTTGTACGTACTCTCGGGGTCTTATGGGGGACCAGGGCAGAAAATGGGCACCGCGTGTGATCTGTACAGCTTGTTCAAATGGACTAAGAGACTGACTGAACAAGAGAGAACCAAAAAGCAATGCCTTTTACAGTGCCCATGATATGGAGGGTGCAGAAGGATCATGTTATTTATGCCTGGTCAGTGTCACTGGGTTTTCTGCTCAGAACACGATGGGCCACCCTGGTGGCCTGGCTGGACTCGGCAATGCGACCGACGTACAACAATGACGACCTTCCCATTCCACTACCAGCGGTGGAGGACGCAGCATCGATGATGATGAGGAAGAGTGGGGTGAGGAACCTGCTGCTGCATTAGAAGGGACGGGCACGGATGCAGTGGTTGTACTCGAGGACGACGAACTGAGGAAATGTTCTCAAGGGAAGGTGAATGGTTGGGTCCGAGATGTGGCTCTGCCGAGAAATAAAGCTGAACTTTCAGCTTCTCGTCTTACAGGAAAGTGTCTGCTCAAGAAGGACGCTCGCATAACTTATTTCAGGAGAAGGAGTCAGACTCTTATTTTTCATTTTTCCATGGATGGTTAGCATTGTTTTTGCAACAATACTGACCCATTATTCCACTGCTTATTCCAGGAACATGATCCCTCTCAATGGCGCTTGTTCATCGACTCAGATCTAAGAGGAGTCTGAAAGCGGCGCTGCTCCACAGTGGAAACAAGAAACTCTTCATTCCTGTAGGACATTCAGTCCACATGAGAGTGTTATTATAACATGCAGCCACTCCTACATACCATGATGTACAAAATATACAACTGGAAATTATGTGGGGACCTGGAAGTGATGGGCTTGCTGATAGGATTACAGTCAGGATTCACTAAATACTCCTGTTTGTTATGCCTCTGGGATGGTCGAGCAACTTCCAGGCATGATATGGAGTGGGACTGGCCTCAACGAAGATCATATGAGCCAGGAATTTCCAGTGTCCAGGATGACCCTCTGGTTGACCCTCGAAATGTTCTTCTTCCCCCGCTGCTCCACATAAAGCTTGGCTTCATGAAGCAGTTTGTCAACATTCGCCAAGAGAAACTCAAAAGGATTCGAGTTTATGGTGGGAAAATCTCCGGGGATCACTGAGGCCAAAGTTGCAGAACACATCTTCGTCAGTCCGCAGATGAAGGAACTCCTGAAAGACCACAGTTTCAGCACAACACATCTTGATGACTTGGAGCTGGAGGACTGGAACACTTTCGGTTGGTTATGTGAACATTTCTCGGGAAACCAAAGATCTCCGGATTTTGAAGGTGGGATGAAGAGACTTGTGAGATCCTGTGCTGCTATGGGATGTAGGATGTCGCTCAAGGTGCATGTCCTCCATCCACATGTGGACGTTTGTTCGGAGGACCGTGGAGCAGCGTCTGACGAACAAGAAAAGCGCTTCCATCAGGACATGAGCACCGTGAGGCCTCGATCCCAGGGTTTCTGGCATGAAATGATGTTGGCAGATTACTTACTGCTGGGTGTTATACAGGCACGAAACTGAGTCACAACAACAGAGGAAGGAGGTCCAAAGCTCTGCGCTTTTAGCTTGTGACGATCGCCGCCATAGAAGGTCCAAAGCTCAACGGTTTAGCTTGTCATTCTGGATCGTATCTTTGTATATCTTCTACCCAGGAATGGTGAATGTCTGCAGTAAAACGTTGGAACTGGTACAGATGTTATCATTTGACCTTTGCCCACGCATCATGTAGCTGCAGTTGAACGGAAAAAGTACGTCTCCGTAGAAAGAAAATAAAAAGTGTTGTATTGAAGCGGACTCAAAATCTGTAATCTGCATCGCAAATAGATTTAGAAAGTTGCACTGCATCCTTGATGAGGAAACAAAAAAAATATTCATTTATGTTGACCAGTGTGAATAAGATACTCTTTGTTGGGTGGGTCTGTAGGAGTCTTTATGTAGTGGTTGTGGGGCAGGGGTATAGGAGAATCTGTGTTAGGGTTTTTGGGGGTAGGGCGGGGTTATAAGACAGTCTATGTCGGGTCAGACGGGATAAGAAAGTCTTAGGTTGAGGTTTGTGGAGGTAAGGAACGGTGGGGTTAGAACCAGTGTCCTGCCAGTCCTTTCCACTGCATGTAAACACATTATTGCCACACGGCTACACCTGACCTGTGGATGGGTTGGGCGCCTTTGTTAGGTGCGTCCACTTCTCATCCTGTCTCGTCTTTAAGCGATGGGCTTTAGCGTCAGGACAGACACTCGCCCTCATTAATATGCGCTACGAAAGCCTCATGACTTTTATCTAATGAGGTTAATTACTGCTTGAGTGAAGGGTGTATGCCTGTTGACGTCGGTGTGTGTGTGTGTTGGCATGTGGTGGGTGTGTCGTACAGTGGTGATGATCATGATGACCTCAAGGATGATGTCATGGTAGTGATGATGACCTCAAGGATGATGTCATGGTAGTGATGATGACCTCAAGGATGATGTCATGGTAGTGATGATGACCTCAAGGATGATGTCATGGTAGTGATGATGACCTCAAGGATGATGTCATGGTAGTGATGATGACCTCAAGGATGATGTCATGGTAGTGATGATGACCTCAAGGATGATGTCATGGTAGTGATGATGACCTCAAGGATGATGTCATGGTAGTGATGATGGGCGTCTTTAAAGACCAGCGCTGGTGGTCCAACACAGAGGGTTTGGCGCTCGGGTCAGATGTCATCCATGCCACCACACCGCCCTCTCTCCCCCGACGTGGAGACATTGTTGGATGAGGGAGTATTGCTTCACCAGTCGTACTGAGCACATAGTGTTGCGTACATTGGATTGGGTCTTTTTATTATTATTGACGCGAGAGCTGCATCTTAGATTAGCGTATCTTAATTATTATCAGTAACACTGAAAGCGAAGGTATGACCCTTGAGTGTGACGTTACGACCCTTGAGTGCAACGGTACGACCCTTGAGTGCAACGGTACGATCTTTAAACACGATACACACAAACAACAACAAATCAGGCTGATAATTTAGTTCGTTTCGATGAAATTTCATGGCTAAGGATGCAAGGTCCATGGGACACATGTTTACACGTTGCTAGTAATTAGTAAGAAATAACTTAAAGGTTCGTGCGTCATAACGAAGAAGAACACGTTTTATTATAAACAGAGGGAAAGCAAAATGATGTACATTGTAGGATGAAACGAGATGTCTCACCGTGTCTCCTCACTGTCACAATGTTAACTGACCACGAGAGATACAGGACACACGACACGTGGTCTTGCACTCACCTCACTGCGTCGAGGAGGTTAGCAGGCCTCTCTGTCTACCGTCATCAAGTTGTTTCCCCACGATCGGACTGAGCATGTGTCGTAGATGGTGAGGTCACCTACGTGCTTCTGTAGGTTTTCTGTTCGTTGTGTAGCTCCGGTGATCATTGCCAGGAAGGCGATATAGGATCTCAGGGAGTTCCCTGAGGGACACCCTAGCAGGCATAGCTTATACTTCACGCGTCCAGAGAAGGGGACGCCCTCTCTGGGAGCGGTTATGAACAAATCCAACAAACAGTGTAGCTAGGGAGGCCCATAAGTCCATCTGTATGATCCGATTTACAATGATGGTGTGATCAGTTCGGTTGCAGTCTCTGCTGAAATCTTATCTGATAAATGAAAAGAGTTTCCTTGTTTCGTCAAGATCAGACAGCATTTCGTGAACGAGGCGCACAATATCGATAATGGGTCATGGAGGAGGAGTTTAGGTTCCCATATTGTCTAGGGTCAAGATAATGCTTGATGTCAGACATTATCTCTAAGACAACAAACTTTCTAAAACCTTAGATTCCAAAAGGTTGGTGTCAGGTTCACGGGTTTGACATGATCAACTGAGGAAACTTTCTGTTATTTAGGTGGACGTTATATTGTTACGTGGCGCCACATGGTCGTGGTGTTGCCGTCTGTAATGGATCTGTTACACAGTTCAGTAAGAGGAATACTCAGTTCACTGGCCAACACTCCCATAACTCGGTTGGGTAACTGGTTTGGGATGTTGACATTCGTGTCGTGAGTTTGGTCAGACGCCGGGCTACGTCCCAAGTGTGGAGGAAGTGTTGGCTCCGCTGGTAGGGACACTCGCTCCAGAAAGTATCCTTCCTCTGGCCCTGAAGTTGGTGGTAATTTATAGCTGGCAGACCCAGGTTAATACTGGCCTTCGCTGCCGCTCTGATGTAGTGTTGATCTCGGTCTGCCAGTTGTAGATTATTACAACCCTCAAGCACGAGAGGCATATACTTATTTTGGGAGATGTACGTGGATAAAGACGCAGTATCGAGAGGGGCTTGTGCTAGTGTAGGTTTCAGACAAGTGTGCAGTGATGTGTACTGCTCATGCTTCATCATCCAGCGTCTCTGCCTGATGAAGTTGCCAGGATTTTGGTTTACGGTTTGTAAAGTGCCACTATCGGCACAGCGGGTTTGGATTCAACGCCCATACCATTTTTCTTTTGCTTTCTTAACCTCGTTACTGACGTGTGGTGATGACCGCGTGTGTATGTCATGTAACACGGAAGAGGGTCTTGGTGCGTGCTGTCATCCAGCCCGGCTCACTGTCATGAATGGAGAACGTCACACCTGGGAGGGAAGTAACTGTCATAGTCTTCAATAAACATTTTTTTCCTGCAATCCTTGAGGTGGAGGAGGAGCATGCAAGCCTCTGATAGCGGTCACACCCGTGCACTCTTGTGCAACTGTACGACAACTGCTGAGTACACGTGGTGTGGTCACGTGACTCTAGTTCAGGTGTTAACGTGGGTTGGATCACCAGGGTGGGTGCCAACCTGGCCACACAGTCACCTGAAGTGCCAGGTTGGTATCTGAGGTGGCGCGTGGCAGACTTTGTCTCGTACTGGTTTATCTAACATGACGTTACGTCTGGCTGGTTGATGTACGGTGCGTCAGGCTGGTTGATGTACGTTGCGTCTGGCTGGTTGATGTACGTTGCGTCTGGCTGGTTGATGCACGTTGCGTCTGGCTGGTTGGTGTACGTTGCGTCTGGCTGGTTGATGCACGTTGCGTCTGGCTGGTTGATGTACGTTGTGTCAGGCTGGTTGATGTACGGTGCGTCTGGCTGGTTGATGTACGTTGCGTCAGGCTGGTTGATGTACGTTGCGTCAGGCTGGTTGATGTACGTTGCGTCTGGCTGGTTGATGTACGTTGCGTCAGGCTGGTTGATGTACGTTGTGTCAGGCTGGTTGATGTACGGTGCGTCTGGCTGGTTGATGTACGGTGCGTCTGGCTGGTTGATGCACGTTGCGTCTGGCTGGTTGATGTACGGTGCGTCTGGCTGGTTGATGTACGTTGCGTCTGGCTGGTTGATGTACGTTGCGTCTGGCTGGTTGATGTACGTTGCGTCTGGCTGGTTGATGTACGTTGCGTCTGGCTGGTTGATGTACGGTGCGTCTGGCTGGTTGATGTACGTTGCGTCTGGCTGGTTGATGTACGTTGTGTCTGGCTGGTTGATGTACGTTGCGTCTGGCTGGTTGATGTACGGTGCGTCAGGTTGGGTGATGTACGTTGCTTCAGGTTGGGTGATGTACGTTGCATCTGGCTGATTGATGTACGGTGCGTCAGCTTGGGTGATGTACATTGCTTCAGGTTGGGTGATGTACGTTGCGTCTGGCTGGTTGATGTACGGTGCGTCTGGCTGGTTGATGTACGTTGCGTCTGGCTGGTTGATGTACGTTGCGTCTGGCTGGTTGATGAACGTCTGGTCTACGGTATCGTCCTGGGTCTGGTGTCTCCACAAGATGTTATGAAAAACAGTTGCGTCTCAGCAGCGCCTGCGTCAGGTGGTGTAGACGTATGTGCGACTAGTGCGCGACGTGTTTGGCCTCGACCAAGGAGACGCCCCACCCAAGTCCAGTTCCTGGGGAGCTTGCATCTCTGAGGTGGAACACACCACTGAGGACCCCGACGTATGTACAGGGTCTCTCCCACCACCTCCTCCACTACCTCTCCCGGGGTATCACCATGTACAGTGTGGCGTCGCTCACCGCTACGACCTTCGAGCGCAACGGTACGACCCTGGAGTGTGACGATACGACCTGATGTGGCCAGAGTCTTGACTCGAGAATGATACCGTCATGTTCAAGTGTCGTGCGATCGTGGTGACGGGTTTCAACTATCGTTTTCATGGGTCGTACCGTCGTGCTCAAGAATCGTACCATCGTGCCCAGAAGGGCTGCATCGTCGTGCTCAGCGCGTCAAACAAACACTGATAATGACCCAGTAATGCATTTATATGTATATCCTGATTGTAGGATTCGAACCTCGACCACTTGTGTAGGAACTGGTTGTGGTAACATGTAAACGAGGCAGACCTGGTGGTTAGCGTGCCTGTCCCCCATACGAGGTAGGGGTTCGAATCCTACAGTTAGAGGGTTATGTGAAAGTGAGGAGAAACATCATATATCGGGGAACGCATTTACGGCCCGCTCAGGGTCGATCCTGCACAGGTTCGAATCCCGGCGGCAGCAGTCAGTCCACAGTCAACCCAGCTGTTCATCCTCGCCCTTGAGGTTAGTCGAGAACATATAAGTTGTTGTTATCTGATGTGTTATGTTCTTACTTTTAAAAGGTCGTTACGTCATGAAAGCCTGGTGAGAGTCGGGGTTGTGCTGGGTGTTGTAACCCGGGAGTCGGGGTCGTGGTGGGTGTTGTAACCCGGGAGTCGGGGTTGTGCTGGGGGTTGTAACCCGGGAGTCGGGGTTGTGGTGGGTGTTGTAACCTGGGAGTCGGGGTTGTGGTGGGGGTTGTAACCCGGGAGTCTGGGTTGTGGTGGGTGTTGTAACCCGGGAGTCGGGGTTGTGATGGGTGTTGTAACCCGGGAGTCGGGGTTGTGGTGGGTGTTGTAACCCGGGATTCGGGGTTGTGATGGGTGTTGTAACCCGGGAGTTGGGGTCGTGATGGGGGTTGTAACCCGGGAGTCGGGATTGTGGTGGGGGTTGTAACCCGGGAGTCGGGGTTGTGGTGGGGGTTGTAACCCGGGTGTCGGGGTTGTGATGGGTGTTGTAACCCGGGAGTCGGGGTCGTGATGGGGGTTGTAACCCAGGAGTCGGGGTCGTGGTGGGTGTTGTAACCAGGGAGTCGGGGTCGTGATGGGGGTTGTAACCCGGGAGTCGGGGTCGTGATGGGGGTTGTAACCCAGGAGTCGGGGTCGTGGTGGGTGTTGTAACCCGGGAGTCGGGGTCGTGATGGGTGTTGTAACCCGGGAGTCGGGGTTGTGGTGGGGTTTGTAACCCGGGAGTCTGGGTCGTGATGGGTGTTGTAACCCGGGAGTCGGGGTTGTGGTGGGTGTTGTAACCCGGGAGTCGGGGTTGTGATGGGTGTTGTAACCCGGGAGTCGGGGTTGTGGTGGGTGTTGTAACCCGGGAGTCGGGGTTGTGATGGGTGTTGTAACCCGGGAGTCGGGGTTGTGGTGGGTGTTGTAACCCGGGAGTCGGGGTTGTGGTGGGTGTTGTAACCCGGGAGTCGGGGTTGTGGTGGGTGTTGTAACCCGGGTGTCGGGGTTGTGGTGGGTGTTGTAACCCGGGAGTCGGGGTTGTGATGGGTGTTGTAACCCGGGAGTCGGGGTTGTGGTGGGTGTTGTAACCCGGGTGTCGGGGTTGTGGTGGGTGTTGTAACCCGGGTGTCGGGGTTGTGGTGGGTGTTGTAACCCAGGAGTCGGGGTCGTGGTGGGTGTTGTAACCCGGGAGTCGGGGTTGTGGTGGGTGTTGTAACCCGGGTGTCGGGGTTGTGGTGGGTGTTGTAACCCGGGAGTCGGGGTCGTGATGGGTGTTGTAACCCGGGAGTCGGGGTTGTGGTGGGTGTTGTAACCCGGGTGTCGGGGTTGTGGTGGGTGTTGTAACCCGGGAGTCGGGGTTGTGGTGGGTGTTGTAACCCGGGAGTCGGGGTTGTGGTGGGTGTTGTAACCCGGGTGTCGGGGCTGTGGTGGGTGTTGTAACCCGGGAGTCGGGGTTGTGGTGGGTGTTGTAACCCGGGTGTCGGGGTTGTGGTGGGTGTTGTAACCCGGGTGTCGGGGTTGTGGTGGGTGTTGTAACCCGGGAGTCGGGGTTGTGGTGGGTGTTGTAACCCGGGTGTCGGGGTTGTGGTGGGTGTTGTAACCCGGGTGTCGGGGTTGTGGTGGGTGTTGTAACCCGGGAGTCGGGGTTGTGGTGGGTGTTGTAACCCGGGAGTCGGGGTTGTGGTGGGTGTTGTAACCCGGGTGTCGGGGTTGTGGTGGGTGTTGTAACCCGGGTGTCGGGGTTGTGGTGGGTGTTGTAACCCGGGTGTCGGGGTTGTGGCAGCCGGGGAGTGGGTTCGTACCATACCTTCCTGGAGGGACGGTGTGGGTTGTGCTCTCGCCCACAAGGACAGTCAAACATCAAGGTCTGATCACCTCATGATAATCCTTATCTCCTGATAATTCCTATCGTGATAATCCGTATCGTAATAATCCCTATCTCGTCATAATCCTTCTTATGATAATTCATGTATCGTGATAATCCATGTATCGTGATAATCCTTGTATCGTGATAATCCTTGTATCGTGATAATCCTTGTATCGTGATAATCCGTATCGTAATAATCCTTGTATCGTGATAATCCGTATCGTGATAATCCTTGTATCGTGATAATCCGTATCGTGATAATCCTTGTATCGTGATAATCCGTATCGTGATAATCCTTGTATCGTGATAATCCGTATCGTGATAATCCTTGTATCGTGATAATCCTTGTATCGTGATAATCCTTGTATCGTGATAATCTTTGTATCGTGATAATCCTTGTATCGTGATAATCCGTATCTCGTGATAATCCTTGTATCGTGGTAATCCTTGTATCGTGATAATCCGTATCTCGTGATAATCCTTGTATCGTGATAATCTTTGTATCGTGATAATCCTTGTATCGTGATAATCCGTATCGTGATAATCCTTGTATCGTGATAATCCGTATCGTGATAATCCTTGTATCGTGATAATCCGTATCTCGTGATAATCCTTGTATCGTGATAATCTTTGTATCGTGATAATCCTTGTATCGTGATAATCCGTATCTCGTGATAATCCTTGTATCGTGATAATCCTTGTATCGTGATAATCCTTGTATCGTGATAATCCGTATCTCGTGATAATCCTTGTATCGTGATAATCCGTATCTCGTGATAATCCTTGTATCGTGATAATCTTTGTATCGTGATAATCCTTGTATCGTGATAATCCGTATCTCGTGATAATCCTTGTATCGTGATAATCCGTATCTCGTGATAATCCTTGTATCGTGATAATCCTTGTATCGTGATAATCCGTATCTCGTGATAATCCTTGTATCGTGATAATCTTTGTATCGTGATAATCCTTGTATCGTAATAATCCGTATCTCGTGATAATCCTTGTATCGTGGTAATCCTTGTATCGTGATAATCCGTATCTCGTGATAATCCTTGTATCGTGGTAATCCTTGTATCGTGATAATCCGTATCTCGTGATAATCCTTGTATCGTGATAATCCGTATCTCGTGATAATCCTTGTATCGTGATAATCCTTGTATCGTGATAATCCGTATCTCGTGATAATCTTTGTATCGTGATAATCCTTGTATCGTGATAATCCGTATCTCGTGATAATCCTTGTATCGTGATAATCCTTGTATCGTGATAATCCTTGTATCGTGATAATCCGTATCTCGTGATAATCCTTGTATCGTGATAATCCTTTTATCGTGATAATCCTTGTATCGTGATAATCCTTGTATCGTGATAATCCGTATCTCGTGATAATCCTTGTATCGTGATAATCCTTGTATCGTGATAATCCTTGTATCGTGATAATCCGTATCGTGATAATCCTTGTATCGTGATAATCCGTATCTCGTGATAATCCTTGTATCGTGATAATCCGTATCTCGTGATAATCCTTGTATCGTGATAATCCTTGTATCGTGATAATCCTTGTATCGTGATAATCCGTATCTCGTGATAATCCTTGTATCGTGATAATCCTTGTATCGTGATAATCCGTATCGTGATAATCCTTGTATCGTGATAATCCGTATCTCGTGATAATCCTTGTATCGTGATAATCCGTATCTCGTGATAATCCTTGTATCGTGATAATCCGTATCGTGATAATCCTTGTATCGTGATAATCCGTATCTCGTGATAATCCTTGTATCGTGATAATCCTTGTATCGTGAT
This sequence comes from Panulirus ornatus, assembly GCF_036320965.1. NCBI lineage: Eukaryota > Metazoa > Arthropoda > Malacostraca > Decapoda > Palinuridae > Panulirus > Panulirus ornatus. The sequence goes on from NC_092259.1 coordinate 16,879,956, forward strand.
AATCCTGTATCGTGATAATCCTTGAACTCGTGATAATCCTTGTAATCGTGATAATCCTTGTATCGTGATAATCCTTGTATCGTGATAATCCTTGTATCGTGATAATCCGTATCGTGATAATCCTTGTATCGTGATAATCCTTGTATCGTGATAATCCTTGTATCGTGATAATCCGTATCTCGTGATAATCCTTGTATCGTGATAATCCTTGTATCGTGATAATCCTGTATCGTGATAATCCTTGTATCGTGATAATCCTTTTCTCGTGATAATCCTTGTATCGTGATAATCCTTGTATCGTGATAATCCGTATCGTGATAATCCTTGTATCGTGATAATCCGTATCTCGTGATAATCCTTGTCATAATCCTTATCGTTATAATCCTTGTATCGTGATAATCCTTGTATCGTGATAATCCGTATCTCGTGATAATCCTTGTATCGTGATAATCCGTATCGTGATAATCCTTGTATCGTGATAATCCGTATCTCGTGATAATCCTTGTATCGTGATAATCCTTGTATCGTGATAATCCTTGTATCGTGATAATCCGTATCTCGTGATAATCCTTGTATCGTGATAATCATTGTATCGTGATAATCCGTATCTCGTGATAATCCTTGTATCGTGATAATCCTTTTATCGTGATAATCCTTGTATCGTGATAATCCTTGTATCGTGATAATCCGTATCGTGGTAATCCTTGTATCGTGATAATCCGTATCTCGTGATAATCCTTGTATCGTGATAATCCTTGTATCGTGATAATCCGTATCTCGTGATAATCCTTGTATCGTGATAATCCATGTATCGTGATAATCCTTGTATCGTGATAATCCTTGTATCGTGATAATCCGTATCTCGTGATAATCCTTGTATCGTGATAATCCTTGTATCGTGATAATCCGTATCTCGTGATAATCCTTGTATCGTGATAATCCTTGTATCGTGATAATCCTTGTATCGTGATAATCCTTGTATCGTGATAATCCGTATCTCGTGATAATCCTTGTCATAATCCTTATCGTTATAATCCTTTTTCCCTGATAATCCTTATCTCGTTATAATCCTTATCGTTATAAACCTTATCTCGCGATAATTCGTATCGTGATAATCCTTATGGTGATAATCCTTATCTCATGATAATCTGTATCTCATCCTAACCTTTATTGTGATTATCCATATCTCGTCATAATCTCTATAGATCTCGTGATAATCTTTATCTCCTGATAATCCGTATCCCTTGATAATCTGTACCGTGATAATCCTTATCTTGAGATAATTATCACGTGTTATTATCCTTGTGGCTGGCAGCACACGGGCGGGTCACGTGTTCTCTCCTGAGTTATCTCGCTGTGATGACGTCATTGGTCCGAGAGAGAGAGAGACATACGAAGGAGACATTGTGGTCACCCACACACGTGTACCATCATACATGGTCTCGCTCTCTCCTCAGCCTTCAACCTGCCTACCTACCTACCTACCTACCTGCCTACCTACCTACCACTCTGCCTACCTACCTACCTACCTACCTACCTACCTACCACTCTGCCTACCTACCTACCTACCTACCTACCTACCTACCTACCTACTTACCTACCTACCTACCTACCTACCTACCTACCACTCTGCCTACCTACCTACCTACCTACCTACCTGCCTACCTACCTACCTACCTACCTACCTACCTACCTACCTACCTACCTACCTACTTACCTACCTACCTACCTACCTACCTACCTACCAACCAACCAACTTACCTACGTACCAACCTACCTACCTACCTTCTTACCTACCTACCTACTTACCTACTTATCTACTTACCTGCCTGCCTGCCTGCCTGCATGCCTACCTACCTACCTACCTACCTACCTACCTACCCACCCACCTACCTACCCACCTACCTACCTACCTACTTACCTACCTACCTACCTACTTACCTACCTACTTGCCTACCTGCCTGCCGGCCTGCCTGCTTACCTGCCTACCTACCTACCACCCTACCTACCACCTTACCTCCCTCCCTCCCTCCCTCCCTACCTACCTACCTACCTACCTACCTACCTACCTACCTACCTACTTACCTACCTACCACCCTACCTCCTTCGCTCCCTCCCTTCCTTCCTTCCTTCCTAACTACCTACCTACTTACCTACCACTTACCTACCTGCCTACTTACCTACCTACCACCCTACCTACCTACTTATTTCCCTCCCCCAATCCCTCCCTCCCTTCCACTCTGCCTACGTACCAACCAACCTACCTACCTACCTACCTACCTACCTACCTACCTACCTACCTACCTACCTTTCTGCCTACCTACCTACCTACCTACCTACCTACCTACCTACCTACCTACGTATCTACTTACCTACCTACCTTCCTACCTACTTACCTACGTATTTACTTACCTACCTACCTACCACCCTATCTACCTACCTTTCTACTTACCTACCTACATACTTATTCCGTGTGGTATAGTGGGTCTGAGGGCTGCAGCCCACGTCAGTAGGTGCCGTGTGGAGCCAGTCACACTCATATGATGGAGTTGTGGAACATGGAATCTATTTATCCGTATAGCTTGATAACAATGGGTCGGGGGGGGGGGGGGGGGGTTGTAGTGTTTACAGGTCGGTCGTAACCAGTCTAGTGCGGACGTGCGTCCAGATTAGCCAGTCACAACGCATTAAGACAACACACCTGACGGGTCGGGAGTTCTGCCCCCGCCCTCCTTGTGTGTGTGTGAGAGAGAGAGAGAGAGAGAGAGAGAGAGAGAGAGAGAGAGAGAGAGAGAGAGAGAGAGAGAGAGAGAGAGATCAGGAAGTGCCTGTGGTCGTGGGAGGAGGCCCACAGAAGGACACTGAGCAGCAGGAGGAGGAGGCCCACAGAAGGACACTGAGCAGCGGGAGGAGGAGGCCCACAGAAGGACACTGAGCAGCGGGAGGAGGAGGAGGAGGCCCACAGAAGGACACTGAGCAGCGGGAGGAGGAGGAGGCCCACAGAAGGACACTGAGCAGCGGGAGGAGGAGGCCCACAGAAGGACACTGAGCAGCGGGAGGAGGAGGCCCACAGAAGGACACTGAGCAGCGGGAGGAGGAGGAGGAGGAGGCCCACAGAAGGACACTGAGCAGCGGGAGGAGGAGGAGGCCCACAGAAGGACACTGAGCAGCGGGAGGAGGAGGCCCACAGAAGGACACTGAGCAGCGGGAGGAGGAGGAGGAGGCCCACAGAAGGACACTGAGCAGCGGGAGGAGGAGGAGGCCCACAGAAGGACACTGAGCAGCGGGAGGAGGAGGCCCACAGAAGGACACTGAGCAGCGGGAGGAGGAGGCCCACAGAAGGACACTGAGCAGCGGGAGGAGGAGGAGGAGGCCCACAGAAGGACACTGAGCAGCGGGAGGAGGAGGAGGAGGCCCACAGAAGGACACTGAGCAGCGGGAGGAGGAGGAGGCCCACAGAAGGACACTGAGCAGCGGGAGGAGGAGGCCCACAGAAGGACACTGAGCAGCGGGAGGAGGAGGCCCACAGAAGGACACTGAGCAGCGGGAGGAGGAGGAGGAGGCCCACAGAAGGACACTGAGCAGCGGGAGGAGGAGGAGGCCCACAGAAGGACACTGAGCAGCGGGAGGAGGAGGCCCACAGAAGGACACTGAGCAGCGGGAGGAGGAGGAGGCCCACAGAAGGACACTGAGCAGCGGGAGGAGGAGGAGGCCCACAGAAGGACACTGAGCAGCGGGAGGAGGAGGCCCACAGAAGGACACTGAGCAGCGGGAGGAGGAGGAGGAGGCCCACAGAAGGACACTGAGCAGCGGGAGGAGGAGGAGGCCCACAGAAGGACACTGAGCAGCGGGAGGAGGAGGAGGCCCACAGAAGCCAGTTCATGGTTTACGGACGTGTATTTCATTGCCAGTTTGTTGTGTACAGGGAGAGAGCGTTAGGCTCGTGTGGCAACATCTACTGAAGAATATTCTGTTTCTTTACACGTTTATAAACTTTTGTTTGTTGTCCTCATTTACTGTTTCTCAATATTCAGTCCGTCCCATTCGTCCACTAATCTGAAATCGTAAACTTCTTTCCTCTTATTTAACTTTACTTACTGATGTTCATGTTATGTTCTGTGGTTGTTATGTCTTTGCATCTTTCGAAGACTCGTTCTCTGTCTACGTCATCATTCTGGTCTAAGGACTGGAGGCCTATGATCACGTTTCACTTCAGTTTTCTGTGTTGGGTAACTTGAAGGCCTCTGGCCTGTAACTGAAAGTCAACCATTCGTAATTCTGGTACCGTCTTCGTTGCCATACCCTGGACCTTCTCTGTTAGCTGCTCCTGCTTGTGGCCTTATATGAAGGACGTGAATAACTTGCTGAATATCATCTTATTCATAAGATGATTGCACTGGTAATGTTTTCCAGGCGACAGCTGGTCGTCTCAACTAACCGTTCTCCTACGATTGGGTTGTCTGGCGATGAGTTAGTGTTGATGGCGACTGGCAGGTCCCTCTCACACATAGTTTCTTACAGCTTATTTCTTGGTAGATATTCATATCGAGGACTAGTTTCTTACAGCTTATTTCTTGGTAGATATTCATATCGAGGACTGTGACCTGTCCTCATTATATTTACTTGGGTTGTATTTTATCAGTCATGCATCATTCAGTATTCACAAATTTCTCCTCAACAGGAAAAGGAACCCTGGCCACAATGGGGCGAGATGCCTGCATTACAGTTAGCCATTTATCAGCCGAACTTCAGAGGCTGTCTAGGTCCCCTGCTCAGTTGATGCAATCCCTCTCGCCTTACACTTCCCTCGTGGCCTCTGCATCATCTGTAAATATGTTCAGATGGTAGACCAAACACTGAGGCCAGTCATATGTATGTATCGAGAAGGGTAGTGGTCCACAAACATCACCTTGCGGCACTCGGTGACCTCAGCCTATTGTGAGAAGGTTCCTCTGAAATGAATCTTTTGTTTCCTTCCACAAACTTGATAATCTAAACACTGAAGGAGTTTTCCCCTGATGATCCAGGCTCTGCATCAGCCTCCCACGCCATACCATAGTCAACTGCCAACTGCTTTATGACGTTCCAGATCAAACAGTTCAACACAACTTTCTCCTTTTTCAGAAACGGAGCTCACTCTCGTGGAAATCAGAGGTCGTCACATATGGACTCTATTCCCTGCAGACTTGTCTCTGAGTTGGATAAGATCTGGTCAGAGGAAGTGGTTCAGTAGCTTTGTGTCAGTGTTCTCTACTGTACCTTACAGAGGCCGCTCGTGAGGGAAGCCGGCCTGCAGGTCGTCTCGTCTTCCTGGTCTCGTTGCTGACGGACTGGTGTGATGTAGCCTCGGTCTTCCGCTCCCTTGGCAACGTCTTTTCTCCAGCGACGTCTTGAACAGTATTGCAAGAGCTGTGTGTGTGTGTGTGTGTGTGTGTGTGTGTGTGTGTGTGTGGTCCAGGAAGTGTTAGGGACGTACGGCAGTTACTTGCAGGAAGTGGCACTGATAAGGGCGAATAATTTTCAACCCTGACCAAAGCTATCGTGTGGCTCCGGGGCGGTGCGTGAGGAAGCCTGGTGTGGCAAATGCCAGCATCCGGTGCTCACTTCCGGCCCACTGCTGCAGGAGGCAAGGGTGAGGTGCTCCTCAGACGTCAGGAGCCAAGGGTGAGGTGCTCCTCAGACGTCAGGAGCCAAGGGTGAGGTGCTCCTCAGACGTCAGGAGCCAAGGGTGAGGTGCTCCTCAGACGTCAGGAGGCAAGGGTGAGGTGCTCCTCAGACGTCAGGAGCCAAGGGTGAGGTGCTCCTCAGACGTCAGGAGCCAAGGGTGAGGTGCTCCTCAGACGTCAGGAGGCAAGGGTGAGGTGCTCCTCAGACGTCAGGAGGCAAGGGTAAGGTGCTCCTCAGACGCTAGAAGGCAAGGGTGAGGTACTCCTCAGACGTCAGGAGGCAAGGGTGAGGTGCTCCTCAGACGCTAGAAGGCAAGGGTAAGGTGCTCCTCAGACGCTAGAAGGCAAGGGTAAGGTGCTCCTCAGACGTCAGAAGGCAAGGGTGAGGTGCTCCTCAGACGCTAGAAGGCAAGGGTGAGGTGCTCCTCAGACGCTAGAATGCAAGGGTGAGGTGTTCTCAGACGTCAGGAGGCAAGGGTAAGGTGCTCCTCAGACGCTAGAAGGCAAGGGTGAGGTGCTCCTCAGACGCTAGAAGGCAAGGGTAAGGTGCTCCTCAGACGCTAGAAGGCAAGGGTGAGGTGCTCCTCAGACGTCAGGAGGCAAGGGTGAGGTGCTCCTCAGACGCTAGAAGGCAAGGGTGAGGTGCTCCTCAGACGTCAGGAGGCAAGGGTGAGGTGCTCCTCAGACGCTAGAAGGCAAGGGTAAGGTGCTCCTCAGACGTAAGGAGCCAAGGGTGAGGTGCTCCTCAGACGTCAGGAGCCAAGGGTGAGGTGCTCCTCAGACGTCAGGAGGCAAGGGTGAGGTGCTCCTCAGACGTCAGGAGGCAAGGATGAGGTGCTCCTCAGACGCTAGAAGGCAAGGGTGAGGTGCTCCTCAGACGTAAGGAGCCAAGGGTGAGGTGCTCCTCAGACGTCAGGAGGCAAGGGTGAGGTGCTCCTCAGACGCCTCGCCTCCCGTCATCGGTACGTCCGTCTACAGGAGATGATACGTCAAGACACGTGACCTGTGTTTGTAATGTTATATGAGACGGCGCGGGGAACTGAATGTCTTAATCAAGGCATCTTGTTAATAGTATATATATATATATATATATATATATATATATATATATATATATATATATATATATATATATACACACACACACACACACACACACACACACACACATACACGAACAAAGTGCGTATGAACGCGCTTTTTCTTAGAACATACAAACCTCCAACAGCCAGGATCGAAGCCGGGACCCCTCTGCCATAGGCGGGAACGCTACCGCTAGGCTATGATCGCCCCTAATAGGGAAATGACTATTCGCATACTGTGTACTCGAATACCCTTCGTCTCACGTTGGTGAGCAACGGGGTCTACACCGGTAGCGCTCCCGCCTGTTACACAGGGGTCCCGGGTTCGATCCTGGCTGTTGGAGGTTTGTATGTTCTATGAAGGTGCGCGTTCATATTCCCTTTGTTCGTATTCATATACCTCCGCGTTGTACAGTTAGGTTAAGTAAAATGCTATCTGCTGGCTGTGTGAGCCTGATGAGAAATTACCGGTGTAGACCCCGTTGCTCACCTACGTGAGACGAAGGGTACCTATATATATATATATATATATATATATATATATATATATATATATATATATAGGTAGTATGTTTGAGGAAAGGAACCTGGATGTTTTGGCTCTGAGTGAAACGAAGCTGAAGGGTAAAGGGGAATAGTGGTTTGGGAATGTCTTGGGAGTAAAGTCAGGGGTTGGTGAGAGGACAAGAGCAAAGGAAGGAGTAGCACTACTCCTGAAACAGGAGTTGTGGGAGTATGTGATAGAGTGTAAGATAGTAAACTCGAGATTGATATGGGTAAAACTGAAAGTGGATAGAGAGAGATGGGTGATTATTGGTGCTTGTGCACCTAGTCATAAGGAGGATCATGAGAGGCAAGTGTTTTGGTGCCATCTGAGTGAGTGTGTTAGTAGTTTTGATGCACGAGACCGGGTTTTAGTGATGGGTGATTTGAATGCAAAGGTGAGTAATGTGGCAGTTGAGGGTATAATTGGTGTACATGGGGGTGTTCAGTGTTGTAAATGGAAATGGTGAAGAGCTTGTGGATTTGTGTGCTGAAAAAGGACTGGTGATTGGTAATACCGTGTTTAACAAGAGAGATATACATAAGTATACGTATGTAAATAGGAGAGATAGCCAGAGAGCGTTACTGGATTACGTGTTAGTTGATAGGCACGCGAAAGAGACTTTTGGATGTTAATGTGCTGATAGGGTGTGAAAGAAGAAAGCCGAGGGTAAATGTGAATAAGAGCAAGTTTATTAGGTACAGTAGGGTTGAGTGACAAGTTAACTGGGAGGTAAGTTTAGATGAAGGAAAGCTGGATGAAATGAAGTGTTTTAGATATCTGGGAGTGGATTTAGCAGTGGATGGAACCATGGAAGCGGAAATGAGCCACATGGTGGGGGAGGGGCCGAAGGTTCTGGGAGCGTTGAAAAATATGTGGAAGGCGAGAACGTTATCTCGGAGAGCAAAAATGGGTAAGTTTGGAGGAATAGTGGTTCCAACAATGTTATACGGGTGTGAGTCAAGGCTGTAGATATGGTTGTGCGGAGGAGGGTGGATGTGTTGGAAATGAGATGTTTGAGGACATTATGTGGTGTGAGGTGGTTTAATCGAATGAGTAATGAAGGGGTAAGAGAGATGTGTGGTAATTAAAAGAGTGTGGTTCAGAGAGCAGAAGAGTGTGTGTTGAAATGGTTTGGTCACATGGAGAGAATGAGTGAGGAAAGATTGACAAAGAGGATACATGTGTCAAGAGGCAGAGTGAATGAGGAGAAGTGGAAGACCAAATTGGAGGTGGAAGGATGGAGGGAAAAAGATTTTGAGCAATCGGGGCCTGAACATACGGGAGAGTGAAAGGCGTGAGAGGAATAGAGTGAATTGGAACGATGTGGTATACTGGGGTCGACGTTCTGTCAGTGGATTGAACCAGGGCATGTGAAGCGTCTGGGGTAAACCACGGAAAGTTTTGTGGGGCCTGGATGTGGAAAGGGAGCTGTGGTTTCGGTGCATTACACATGACAGCTAGAGACTGAGTGTGAACGAATGTGGCCTTTTTTTGTCTTTTTCTAGCGCTACCTCGCGAGAGAGAGAGAGAGAGAGAGAGAGAGAGAGAGAGAGAGAGAGAGAGAGAGAGAGAGAGAGAGAGAGAGAGAGGCAAGTTGCCGGAAGCAGTGAAAAGTTTTTATCGAGGATGTAAGGCATGTTGTAGATGAGAGAGCTTGGGGAAGTGATTCAGTTGTTGTTCGCTGATGATACAACGTTGGTGGCTGATTCGGGTGAGAAACTGCAGAAGCTGGTGACTGAGTTTGGTAAAGTGTGTGAAAGAAGAAAGCTGAGAGTAAATGTAAATAAGAGCAAGGCTTATTAGGTACAGTAGGGTTGAGAGACAAGTCAATTGGGAGGTAAGTTTGAATGGAGAAAAACTGGAGGAAGTGAAGTGTTTTAGATATCTGGTAGTGGATTGGGCAGCGGATGGAACCATGGAAGCGGAGGTGAGTCACAAGATGTGGGAGGGGGCGAAAGTTCTGGGAGCGTTGAAAAATGTGTGGAAGGCAAGAACATTATCTCGGAAAGCAAAAATGGATATGTTTGAAGGAATAGTGTTCCAACAATGTTGTATGGTTGCGAGGCGTAGGCTGTAGATAGGGTTGTGCGGCAGGAGGGTGGATGTGTTGAAAATGAGATGTTTGAGGACAGTATGTGGTGTGAGGTGGTTTGATCGAGTAAGTAATGAAAGTGTAAGAGAGATGTGTGGTAATAAAAAGAGTGTGGTTAAGAAGCAGAAGAGGGCGTATTGAAATGGTTTGGTCACATAGAGAGAATGGGCGAGGAAAGATTGACAAAGAGGATACATGTGTCAGAGGTGCAGGAAACGAGAAGTTGGAGACCAAATTGAAGGTGGAAGGATGGAGTGAAAAAGATTTTGAGCGATCAGGGCCTGAACATGCAGGAGGGTGAATTGGAACGATATGATATACCGGGGTCGACATGCTGTCAATGGATTGAACCAGGGCATGTCAAGCGTCTGGGGTAAACCATGGAAAGTTTTGTGGGGCCTGGATGTGGAAAGGGAGCTGTGGTTTTGGTGCGTTATTTATGACAGGTAGAGACTGAGGGGGGAGGGGGGGTATGCTATTTCATGTGTGGCGGGGTGGCGACGGAATGGATAAAGGCACACACACACACACACACACACACACACACACACACACACACACACACACACACTGATAACCATGAGGGCTGCCATTGTCTATGCGACTCTGATGTCATACATAACGCATATGGCAGCTGTACTTAATGCAGTCAGCTGTATCTTACAGGACCACCCCACACGGACCTTACTGGCTACCTTATCTGTATTCTTGTGCTGCCACCACGCAAGATAAGATACGGAAGATAAAGCCTTCATGCATAGATTCATATTCATCGAAGTCTATATTTATCAGCTTATCTGACTATCTGTTTACTAAACTATCTCTATATCTGTGTTTGTGTTAACGTGTCTAACCTCATAGGTCAACTCTCCTCTCCTCTCCTCTCCTCTCCTCTCCTCTCTCTCTCTCTCTCTCTCTCTCTCTCTCTCTCTCTCTCTCTCTCTCTCTCTCTCTCTCTCTCTCTCTCTCTCTCTCTCTCTCTCTCTCTCTCATGGGTAAACACTCACAGGAGTAAAGACATGATACACACATACAAGGTTAAAAGTCGGTGCAACACTATTGCAAAACTTTCTCCCCATAACACACACACACACACACACACACACACACACACACACACACACACACAGCTCACCTGTATCTGTGCGGGATTACCATTTTGAACTGTACGGGGAGGAAGTTCTGCGCTCTGTTGTGTGTGTGAGACAGACAGACAGACAGACAGACAGAGATTCCTCAAGGCAGGCAGTGGACTGAGGTTGTAAGGCAGGTTTCCATGTGTGGTGTTGCTGTTCCAGCAACGAGACAGTAGTGGTTGCACGGTCGAGGGAGTCGCTGTAGCTCGTGACAAGCAAGCAAGCAAGGCCTTACTGAAGGGCAGCCACCAGTGTGCCGTCGGCCACCAGGGGTCGTGTGGTGTTAGTCGGCCATGCTAGGTGATGACGCTCATGTTCCAGCTTCCTCTTGTATCTGATCCATGAGTGTCCTCAGTGCTTGGCCTCCGTACCTCTACTGCCTTCTTATCTCAGCCGATTATCAAAAGTGTTTTCCTTTTTTCATTCTGAACGTGGGAGAGAAATGTCATCATTCGTCCCGTAATTCCTACAATAAGGGTTTATTGTGTGTTGTCTTCTACACATATCATTCCATCATCTCTGTTGTCCAGTGTCTTCCGTACGTCATGTTTGAGGGCCACATGTTTTTCATTAGTTTCCCCAGATTCTGCTTGACCCATACTTGTATGTCGTGTCTGTTCTTCATCCCATGGGGAAGACCTCGGCCATAACCTGCCATAAATACATTTTGCATTGTAGTTTCTGGCCGGAAGCGATCGATACATCGTCGTGTGAAAGATATTTTGTGAGTAATTAGTATTTGTTGTTAAGATGATGCGAGTTGTCCCGCGTCGCTGATGTGGATGTCTTACTTCAGAATCGCACGACAGATTTGCTGTGATATGATGAAGGATTGTGAGGTCAAGCTGTTGGTCCAGGACTGGAACTCACTGGGGACTGACTGTGGTACGTAGTTGTTGTTGAGTAAGTGGCCGGCCATTAAGCTGTGCCAAACAATGGACTTGGAACGAGGCTTGGTATCTGCCTGGTCTGGAAGATTGGTTGAATGCGTCATCACCTGGAATATGCAGTATCCTGCTACTCCTCCTGGAGTGGGATCCTTCTAGGGGGCTAGCTGGAGCCGTCTGGTATGCTCAGTTGATTCCAGAACTGGAAGGTGTTTTGCCCAGATAAGAGACGGGTTGGGGAAGTAGAAGAAGGCACGTTCAGCCATGCCAATATGACAAGATTCTTAAGAAGGAATCGAAGTTTCCATAATTCTTCACTTATCAAAGAACGATGTAGCACTCCTGCCGCCCCTCCTCCTAAGATCATGCTTTCCAGGATTTGTCATTATTAAAGAATGATATAGACCTCCCGCCTCCTCCAAAAACGATAGCACTTTATTAATTTTTTTAGTGTTTTTGTAGCTCTTGCTCTTGCCTCACAAAAAATCTCATTGACTTTACGGGTTTTTGTTTATAGTTTTTGCATTCCTCTTTATTTTTTGTGCTTTTAGTAGGTCTTGTCTTCCAAAACACTGAGTTCCGTTGATATTACGATGATGTCAGAAGTTCTTGCCTTTCAGAACATAGGAAATCTACTGATTTGTGGTTGTTTGTGGTAGTTATGATATCTGAGACTGCTCGTAGGTTGCATACGTCACTGGGTTGCTCTGGAACACCTGAAGGAGTCACAGTGGGGCAGCCAGTAATGATCCACGGCCTTCAGTAGGAGTGAGTGTTGGCAGGGATTGTGTGTCGGCTGACGTGATCGGTGTCAGAAGAGTTGGCAGGTGTCCTCTGCCGCTGGTGGTATGCGTTGGTTGAAGACTGATAAAAGTGGCAAACACCAGGGTTGGCTCTGCTGTTAGCAAGCGTACTGATTTGAGTGCCTCACCATAGGTGAAGTTTTGAGGTTCGCCTCCACACACACACACACACACACACACACACACACACACACACACACACACACACACACACACACACATACATGATAGGTTTCTAGTTGTTGGTTGTAGAGAGTTGGACTGCGTCCTGTACATAATATTGCCAGCGATCTTGGCTGTGATGATCAGGGAGGTGCTTGGCGCGACGCTGGTGTGAGGAGCAATTTTTCGCATAAAACGCCATTATTCCACTGGGATAATGAGAACTCGGAATTATTAAGAGTCCTGATATGTACACTTAATTTGCTATTATGAATGGACTGATTTCACCTGTGAGTGTGTGATGTGAGAAGCAGATAGAGTGAGTATTTTGAAGGTTTGTTGAATGTGTTAGATGATACAGTGGCAGATATAGGGTGTTTTGGTCGAGGTGGTGTGCGAAGTGAGAGGGTCAGGGAGAATGATTTGGTAAACAGAGAAGAGGTAGTGAAAGCTTTGTGGAAGATGAAAGCCGGCAAGACGGCGGGTTTGGATGGTATTGCAGTAGAACTTATTAAAATAGGGGGTGACTGTGTTGTTGACTGGTTGGTGAGGATATTCAATGTATGTATGGCTCATGCTGAGGTGCCTGAGGATTGGCGGAATGCATGCATAGTGCCATTGTACAAAGGCAAAGGGGATAAAGGTGACTGTTCAAATTACAGAGGTATAAGTTTGTTAAGTATTCCTGGGAAATTGTATGGGAGGGTATTGATTGATAGGGTGAAGGCATGTACAGATCATTAGATTGGGGAAGAGCAGTGTGGTTTCAGAAGTGGTAGACGATGTGTGGATCAGGTGTTTGCTTTGAAGAATGTATGTGAGAAATACTTAGAAAGACAAATGGATTTGTATGTAGTATTTATGGATCTGCAGAAGGCATATGATAGAGTTGACAGAGATGCTCTGTGGAAGGTACTAAGAATATATGGTGTGGAAGGCAAGTTGCAAGAAACTGAAAATTTTTTATCGAAGATATAAGGCATGTGTACGAGTAGGAAGAGAGGAAAGTGATTGGTTCTCAGTGAATATCGGTTTGCGTCATGGGTGCGTGATGTTTCCATGGTCGTTTAATTTGTTTATGGATGGAGTTGTTAGGGAGGTGAATGCAAGACTTTTGAAGAGAGGGGCAAGTATGCAGTCTGTTGTGGATAAGAGTTCTTGGGAAGTGATTCAGTTGTTGTTCACTTCCTCCAGTTTTCTCAATTCAAACTTGCCTCCCAATTCACTTGCTCCTCAACTCTTCTGTACCTAATAACCTTGTTCTTATTAACATTTACTCTCAGCTTTCTTCTTTCACACACTTTACCAAACTCAGTCACCAACTTCTGCAGTTTCTCACCGGAATCAGCCACAAGCGCTGTATCATCAGTGAACAACTGACTCACTTCCCAACCCCTGTCATCCACAACAGACTGCATACTTGCCCCTGTCTCCAAAACTCTTGCATTCACCTCCCTAACAACCCCATCCATAAACAAATTAAACAACCATTACGCACACCTGCCGCAAATCGACATGCACTGAGAACCAATCACTTTGCTCTCTTCCTACTCGTACACATGCCTTATATCCTCGATAAAAACTTTTCATTGCTTTCAGCAACTTGCCTCCCACACCATATACTCATAATACCTTCCACAGAGCATCTTTGTCAACTCTATCGCATGCCTTCAAAATCCTGATCCATAAATGCTACATACCAATCCATTTGTTTTTCTAAATATTTCTCATACATAATTCAAAGCAAACACCTGATGCACACATCCTCTACCACTTCTGAAACCACACTGCTGTTCCCTAATCTGATGCTCTGTACATACCTTCACCCTCTCAATCAATACCCTCCCCTATAATATACAGATTCCTATGAGTCCACGGGGAAAACGAGACACGATAATTCCCCAAGTGCACTTTCGTGCTCGTGCAATAATCATATCATCAGGGGAGATACAAGAAAGAAATATAAGTCAGTTGATATACAGCGAAGAGACGTAGCTAGGACGCCATTTGGTAAACATGTGATTTTCCAAGACAGACAACGAGCGTATCATAAACTTATGTGGACAAGAAGGGAAATTGTTTACAAATCTTATCAACAATAAAGTTATCCAATTTGTATGGACTTTCACTAAAATTAAGGTTATAATTCTTTGTGTATTTGATAATAGAAGATTCAGTGATATTTCTCGTGGTACTGGAGTTAGAGTTAATAACTGAGATGGCATTACTCCAGTCAGTACAATGATCATAGTTTTTAACGTGGTTAAACAAGGCATTTGATTCTTGTCCTGTTCTTATACTACATTTATATTGCTTAAATCTAACAGAAAGATCCTTACCAGTCTGCCCAACATAAAACGTATTACAATTTCTACATGGTACTTTATAGATGCACCCAGGAGAATTTTTTGGTGAGTTCCTGATTAAGATGTTCTTATATATATATATATATATATATATATATATATATATATATATATATATATATTTTTTTTTTTTGCTTTGTCGCTGTCTCCCGCGTTTGCGAGGTAGCGCAAGGAAACAGACGAAAGAAATGGCCCAACCCACCCCCATACACATGTATATACATACGTCCACACACGCAAATATACACACCTACACAGCTTTCCATGGTTTACCCCAGACGATTCACATGCCCTGATTCAATCCACTGACAGCACGTCAACCCCGGTATACCACATCGCTCCAATTCACTCTATTCCTTGCCCTCCTTTCACCCTCCTGCATGTTCAGGCCCCGATCACACAAAATCTTTTTCACTCCATCTTTCCACCTCCAATTTGGTCTCCCTCTTCTCCTCGTTCCCTCCACCTCCGACACATATATCCTCTTGGTCAATCTTTCCTCACTCATTCTCTCCATGTGCCCAAACCATTTCAAAACACCCTCTTCTGCTCTCTCAACCACGCTCTTTTTATTTCCACACATCTCTCTTACCCTTACGTTACTTACTCGGTCAAACCACCTCACACCACACATTGTCCTCAAACATCTCATTTCCAGCACATCCATCCTCCTGCGCACAACTCTATCCATAGCCCACGCCTCGCAACCATACAACATTGTTGGAACCACTATTCCTTCAAACATACCCATTTTTGCTTTCCGAGATAATGTTCTCGACTTCCACACATTCTTCAAGGCTCCCAGAATTTTCGCCCCCTCCCCCACCCTATGATCCACTTCCGCTTCCATGGTTCCATCCGCTGCCAGATCCACTCCCAGATATCTAAAACACTTTACTTCCTCCAGTTTTTCTCCATTCAAACTCACCTCCCAATTGACTTGACCCTCAACCCTCTTACTCACATTTACTCTTAACTTTCTTCTTTCACACACTTTACCAAACTCAGTCACCAGCTTCTGCAGTTTCTCACATGAATCAGCCACCAGCGCTGTATCATCAGCGAACAACAACTGACTCACTTCCCAAGCTCTCTCATCCCCAACAGACTTCATACTTGCCCCTCTTTCCAAAACTCTTGCATTCACCTCCCTAACAACCCCATCCATAAACAAATTAAACAACCATGGAGACATCACACACCCCTGCCGCAAACCTACATTCACTGAGAACCAATCACTTTCCTCTCTTCCTACACGTACACATGCCTTACATCCTCGATAAAAACTTTTCACTGCTTCTAACAACTTGCCTCCCACACCTTATATTCTTAATACCTTCCACAGAGCATCCCTATCAACTCTCTCTCTCTCTCTCTCTCTCTCTCTCTCTCTCTCTCTCTATATATATATATATATATATATATATATATATATATATATATATATATATATAAACAGTTATTTTCATATATTATTCCTAGCTAGGCATTAAGCAACACAGATCTTTTAAACCTTTGTAAGGCAAGTTTTTAATCTGATCATTATTGTTGTGTAATATTAATGCTAATAAGCATTATGCTTTGGCTGTAACTTGTTTTCGTAGTTCCCTGGGCTCAGGTTCGATTGATGACAAATAGAATATGAATCAAGTCCAATATGGTGAGTAGGACCAGATTGTGGAGAGAGAGAATGTGATGTGTGTGGTGTATGAGGCTTGGCGTGTGTGATGGTTGGCAGAGGGTGGCTAGTGTACTGTGACTTGTAGTACTTTGTTAGGTGGTTAGTTAGGTTGTTGATTTGAGTTATGTACGTTATGTTATAGTGACGGGAGGAGGAGGAGAGGATGTTGATGGGGTAGGAGGAGGAAGAGGATGTTGGTGGGGTAGGAGGGAAGAGGAGGATGTTGGTGGGGCAGGAGGAGGAAGAGGATGTTGGTGGGGCAGGAGGAGGAAGAGGATGTTGGTGGGGTAGGAGGGAAGAGGAGGATGTTGGTGGGGCAGGAGGAGGAAGAGGATGTTGGTGGGGCAGGAGGAGGAAGAGGGTGTTGGTGGGGTAGGAGGGAAGAGGAGGATGTTGGTGGGGCAGGAGGAGGAAGAGGATGTTGGTGGGGCAGGAGGAGGAAGAGGATGTTGGTGGGGTAGGAGGGAAGAGGAGGATGTTGGTGGGGCAGGAGGAGGATGTTGGTGAAGCAGGAGGGAGGAGGAGGAGGATGTTGAGACGGTGTTAGTGTCCTGGACGTACGCACGTATCCTGAATGCTAACTGGTGCCCGGCCGAGGTCACCTTCGTCCTCCTTCTCTTCTTCCTTCTCATACCTTCGTCTTTTTCTTCCTTCTCCAGTCCTCTTCTTGTTCCTTCTCATATCTTCCTCTTTTTCTTCCTTCTCCAGTCCTCTTCTACTTCTTCCTTTTCCTATCATCCTGTCTTCTTCCATCTTTCTCTCCTGTTCTTCCTCTCTTCCACTTTCTGACCACATCTTGTTTTCCTCTATCTTTCACTCTATTTTTCCTTGTTCTCTCTGTCTCTCTCTCTCTCTCTCTCTCTCTCTCTCTCTCTCTCTCTCTCTCTCTCTCTCTCTCTCTCTCTCTCTCTCGTTTGTCTGCCCTTCCTGTTCATCGCACCAAACAATCGCGTGAGGCCAATTATAAGACGTATAGGGTCTGCAACATGTAAGCTACCCAAGTGGCTGGTGACATTACTGCCCTGTTGTGGGCATTATTTTCAGATTCATTCGTAGAGAAGAGCGAGGATCTGGTTAGAAAGATGAAATTCCTCACCTTAAAGCATCCTTATAGATAGTGAGTTTTGATGTGAATTCGTTGTTCGCCAACGTCCCGGTAAATAACGTGTTATCCTTCCTCGCCAAACATCTTGATTAAACAACATTGATGACATCCCCAGTAAAGACATTATTAAACTTATAAGATTGTGTGTAGATAATTCATCTTTTGTGTTTGAGGACAAACATTATACACAACAGTTTGGTATGGCCATAGGGAATCCCCACTCCCCTGTGTTGGCAAATATTTACATGGAGTATTTTGAAAGCCACTTACTGGACACTATAAAGGAACCAAACATAGTTTGCCTCCGATATGTGGACGACTTACTTTGCTTTTGGCCGGACAATCTACCCATTGATGACTTTCAACACATATTAACCTCGTTACCTCCCTCTATAAAGTTTACTCAAGAAGTTGAAATAAATGATAAGTTACCCTTTTTGGATGCAGAGGTTATCATGGATAAATATATCTTGAAAACTAAGGTTGACAGAAAACCTACAGATATCGTCTTATGTCCACTATTATTCAAATTATTAATGTAAACAGATTGGTTTTCATATCTATGTACCTTAGAACATATAGGATATCAGACCCTGAATTTTTAGATGATAAACTGAAAATGATTCAGTACTCTGGACAAAAGCTAAGATACACAATAAATATACTTAACCAGTGTTATAATATAGTAAGGAAACGTTTCTATAGTGGCCAAAATAATAAGCCGGTACGTTAAAGTAATCAGTGAACCCTTGTTCTTCCCTTCTATGAGAATTTTCTCGAATGTGTTCACATTCTCAAAAAAACTTAATGTACAAATAGTATTCAGATATAGCAACACCATCAAGAAAGCCCCCATCAAAGATAGCCCATCAAATGATACAGGTGTTGTATATAAAGTCCCATGTAAAGACTGTAAACAATTTTATATTGGACAATCGGGGAAAGACTTGGAGACTAGGATCTCACAGCATAAGTATAGTGTTAAGACGACCCAACAGAGAAGTGGCTTATCCCAACATAAAGCTGTCTTTCATCACCATATCGACTGGGAAGGAGCTAAGACCACGGCGAGATCAAATTGTTTCAGTGAAAGAAATCGACTGGATCATGTTTGATCTCTGGCACATTTGATCATAATGTAACTATGTCCTTTGGCCATTTTAAATGTGACCAACTGTTAACTGAAATAATTAAGAAGTATCCTCCTGAATAACCTTGTCTACTCACCATGTAAGGTGAGGAAAGTCAGCAGGCCTCACTGCTCACCTACTCTCCACGGGGGGCAGTGACGTCCCGCCTCACTGTTGTGTGTCTCCAGTTTACTACTTGTACACCTGCATCTCCCCCACTCTGTCTGAGGATGTACTGAACGAAAGTACTTACTCTTCTTATTTTCTCTTTCCAGTGGTGAATTTGCATATATATATATATATATATATATATATATATATATATATATATATATATATATATATATATATATATATATTTTTTTTTTTTTTTTTTTCATAATATTCGCTATTTCCCGCGATAGCGAGGTAGCGTTAAGAACAGAGGACTGGGCCTTTGAGGGAATATCCTCACCTGGACCCCTTCTCTGTTCCTTCTTTTGAAAAATTAAAAAAAAACTGAGACGGGAGGATTTCCAGCCCCCCGCTCCCATATATATATATTTTTTTTGTGCTTTGTCACTGTCTCCCGCGTTTGCGAGGTAGCGCATGGAAACAGACGAAAGAAATGGCCCAACCCACCCCCATACACATGTATATACATACGTCCTCACACGCAAATATACCTACACAGCTTTCCATGGTTTACCCCAGACGCTTCACATGCCCTGATTCAATCCACTGACAGCACGTCAACCCCGGTATACCACATCGATCCAATTCACTCTATTCCTTGCCGTCCTTTCACCCTCCTGCATGTTCAGGCCCCGATCACACAAAATCTTTTTCACTCCATCTTTCCACCTCCAATTTGGTCTCCCACTTCTCCTCGTTCCCTCCACCTCCGACACTTATATCCTCTTGGTCAATCTTTGCCTCACTCATTCTCTCCATGTGCCCAAACCATTTCAAAACACCCTCTTCTGCTCTCTCAACCACGCTCTTTTTATTTCCGTACATCTCTCTTACCCTTACGTTACTTAATCGATCAAACCACCTCACACCACACATTGTCCTCAAACATCTCATTTCCAGCACATCCATCCTCCTGCGCACAACTCTATCCATAGCCCACGCCTCGCAACCATACAACATTGTTGGAACCACTATTCCTTCAAACATACCCATTTTTGCTTTCCGAGATAATGTTCTCGACTTGCACACATTCTTCAAGGCTCCCAGGATTTTCGCCCCCTCCCCCACCCTATGATCCACTTCCGCTTCCATGGTTCCATCCGCTGCCAGATCCACTCCCAGATATCTAAAACACTTTACTTCCTCCAGTTTTTCTCCATTCAAACTTACCTCCCAATTGACTTGACCCTCAACCCTACTGTACCTAATAACCTTGCTCTTATTCACATTTACTCTTAACTTTCTTCTTTCACACAATTTACCAAACTCAGTCACCAGCTTCTGCAGTTTCTCACATGAATCAGCCACCAGCGATGTATCATCAGCGAACAACAACTGACTCACTTCCCAAGCTCTCTAATCCCCAACAGACTTCAATCTTACCCCTCTTTCCAAAACTCTTGCATTCACCTCCCTAACAACCCCATCCATAAACAAGTTAAACAACCATGGAGACATCACACACCCCTGCCGCAAACCTACATTCACTGAGAACCAATCACTCTCCTGTCTTCCTACACGTACACATGCCTTACATCCTCGATAAAAACTTTTCACTGCTTCTAACAACTTGCCTCCCACACCATATATTCTTAATACCTTTCACTGAGCATCTCTATCAACTCTATCATATGCCTTCTCCAGATCCATAAATGCTACATACAAATCCATTTGTTTTTCTAAGTATTTCTCACATACATTCTTCAAACACCTGATCCACACATCGTCTACCACTTCTGAAACCACACTTCTCTTCCCCAATCTGATGCTCTGTACATGCCTTCACACTCTCAATCAATACCCTCCCATATAATTTACCAGGAATACTCAACAAACTTATACCTCTGTAATTTGAGCACTCACTCTTATCCCCTTTGCCTTTGTACAATGGCACTATGCACGCATTCCGCCAATCCTCAGGCACCTCACCATATATATATATATATATATATATATATATATATATATATATATATATATATATATATATATATACATACAGCGCTGGTGGCTGATTCATGTGAGAAACTACAGAAGCTGGTGACTGAGTTTGGTAAAGTGTGTGAAAGAAGAAAGTTAAGAGTAAATGTGAATAAGAGCAAGGTTATTAGGTACAGTAGGGTTGAGGGTCAAGTCAATTGGGAGGTGAGTTTGAATGGAGAAAAACTGGAGGAAGTGAAGTGTTTTAGATATCTGGGAGTGGATCTGGCAGCGGATGGAACCATGGAAGCGGAAATGGATCATAGGGTGGGGGAGGGGGCGAAAATTCTGGGAGCCTTGAAGAATGTGTGGAAGTCGAGAACATTATCTCGGAAAGCAAAAATGTGTATGTTTGAAGGAATAGTGGATCCAACAATGTTGTATGGTTGCGAGGCGTGGACTATGGATAGAGTTGTGCGCAGGAGGATGGATGTGCAGGAAATGAGATGTTTGAGGACAATGTGTGGTGTGAGGTGGTTTGATCGAGTAAGTAACGTAAGGGTAAGAGAGATGTGTGGAAATAAAAAGAGCGTGGTTGAGAGAGCAGAAGAGGGTGTTTTGAAATGCTTTGGTCACATGGAGAGAATGAGTGAGGAAAGATTGACCAAGAGGATATATGTGTTGGAGGTGGAGGGAACGAGGAGAAGAGGGAGACCAAATTGGAGGTGGAAAGATGGAGTGAAAAAGATTTTGTGTGATCGGGGCCTGAACATGCAGGAGGGTGAAAGGAGGGCAAGGAATAGAGTGAATTGGAGCGATGTGGTATACCGGGGTTGACGTGCTGTCAGTGGATTGAATCAAGGTATGTGAAGCGTCTGGGGTAAACCATGGAAAGCTGTGTAGGTATGTATATTTGCGTGTGTGGACGTATGTATATACATGTGTATGGGGGTGGGTTGGGCCATTTCTTTCGTCTGTTTCCTTGCGCTACCTCGCAAACGCGGGAGACAGCGACAAAAAAAAAAAAAAATATATATATATATATATATATATATATATATATATATATATATATATATATATATATATATATAGATGCTCTGTGGAAGGTATTAAGAATATATGGTGTGGGAGGCAAGTTGTTAGAAGCAGTGAAAAGTTTTTATCGAGGATGTAAGGCATGTGTACGTGTAGGAAGAGAGGAAAGTGATTGGTTCTCAGTGAATGTTGGTTTGCGGCAGGGGTGTGTGATGTCTCCATGGTTGTTTAATTTGTTTATGGATGGGGTTGTTAGGGAGGTAAATGCAAGAGCCTTGGAAAGAGGGGCAAGTATGAAGTCTGTTGGGGATGAGAGAGCTTGGGAAGTGAGTCAGTTGTTGTTCGCTGATGATACAGCGCTGGTGGCGGATTCATGTGAGAAACTGCAGAAGCTGGTGACGGAGTTTGGTAAAGTGTGTGGAAGAAGAAAGTTAAGAGTAAATGTGAATAAGAGCAAGGTTATTAGGTAACAGTAGGGTTGAGGGTCAAGTCAATTGGGAGGTGAGTTTGAATGGAGAAAAACTGGAGGAAGTGAAGTGTTTTAGATATCTGGGAGTGGATCTGTCAGCGGATGGAACCATGGAAGCGGAAGTGGATCATAGGGTGGGGGAGGGGGCGAAAATTTTGGGAGCCTTGAAAAATGTGTGGAAGTCGAGAACATTATCCCGGAAAGCAAAAATGGGTATGTTTGAAGGAATAGTAGTTCCAACAATGTTGTATGGTTGCGAGGCGTGGGCTATGGATAGAGTTGTGCGCAGGAGGATGGATGTGCTGGAAATGAGATGTTTGAGGACAATGTGTGGTGTGAGGTGGTTTGATCGAGTAAGTAACGTAAGGGTAAGAGAGATGTGTGGAAATAAAAAGAGCGTGGTTGAGAGAGCAGAAGAGGGTGTTTTGAAATGGTTTGGGCACATGGAGAGAATGAGTGAGGAAAGATTGACCAAGAGGATATATGTGTCGGAGGTGGAGGGAACGAGGAGAAGAGGGAGACCAAATTGGAGGTGGAAAGATGGAGTGAAAAGGATTTTGTGTGATCGGGGCCTGAACATGCAGGAGGGTGAAAGGAGGGCAAGGAATAGAGTGAATTGGAGCGATGTGGTATACAGGGGTTGACGTGCTGTCAGTGGATTGAATCAAGGCATGTGAAGCGTCCGGGGTAAACCATGGAAAGCTGTGTAGGTATGTATATTTGCGTGTGTGGACGTGTGTATATACATGTGTATGGGGGTGGGTTGGGCCATTTCTTTCGTCTGTTTCCTTGCGCTACCTCGCAAACGCGGGAGACAGCGACAAAGTATAAAAAAAAAAAAAAAAATATATATATATGTGTGTGTGTGTGTGTGTGTGTGTGTGTGTATGTATGTATGTATGTATGTATGTGTGTGTGTGTGTGTGTGTGGTGTGTGTGTGTGTGTGTGTATGTGTGTGTGTGGTGTGTGTGTGTGTGTGTGTGTGTGTGTGTGTGTGTGTGTATGTGTGTGTGTGTGTGTGTGTGTGTGTGTGTGTGTGTGAATAAACATTAGGCCGACCCCTGGGAGGTCGTCTCCCCTCATTCACCCATCGAGAGATTACTGATTAAGGATATTGTAAATTTCTTAAGTTAGTAGTTAATGAAACTTTAGATTTTAATAATGATGAAAGAGACAGTTTATTTAATAGCGAAAGTGTATCAAGTATAGAAAGGTTGATTAGTGAACTAATCAACTACGGAAACTGAAATAATTACCTTGGTATTACAACAAATGGCATCCTACATCACGCAGAAACAGACGAGGGTCGTGCCCGTGCACCAGTTAGGGTCGTGTCCGTGCACCAGTTAGGGTCGTGCCCGTGCACCAGTTAGGGTCGTGCCCGTGCACCAGTTAGGGTCGTGCCCGTGCATCAGTTAGGGTCGTGTCCGTGCACCAGTTAGGGTCGTGCCCGTGCACCAGTTAGGGTCGTGCCCGTGCACCAGTTAGGGTCGTGCCCGTGCACCAGTTAGGGTCGTGCCCGTGCATCAGTTAGGGTCGTGCCCGTGCACCAGTTAGGGTCGTGCCCGTGCACCAGTTAGGGTCGTGCCCGTGCATCAGTTAGGGTCGTGTCCGTGCACCAGTTAGGGTCGTGCCCGTGCACCAGTTAGGGTCGTGCCCGTGCATCAGTTAGGGTCGTGCCCGTGCACCAGTTAGGGTCGTGCCCGTGCACCAGTTAGGGTCGTGCCCGTGCACCAGTTAGGGTCGTGCCCGTGCATCAGGTAGGGTCGTGCCCGTGCACCAGTTAGGGTCGTGCCCGTGCACCAGTTAGGGTCGTGCCCGTGCACCAGTTAGGGTCGTGCCCGTGCATCAGTTAGGGTCGTGCCCGTGCACCAGTTAGGGTCGTGCCCGTGCACCAGTTAGGGTCGTGCCTGTGCATCAGTTAGGGTCGTGTCCGTGCACCAGTTAGGGTCGTGCCCGTGCATCAGTTAGGGTCGTGCCCGTGCACCAGTTAGGGTCGTGCCCGTGCATCAGTTAGGGTCGTGCCCGTGCACCAGTTAGGGTCGTGCCCGTGCACCAGTTAGGGTCGTGCCCGTGCACCAGTTAGGGTCGTGCCCGTGCACCAGTTAGGGTCGTGCCCGTGCACCAGTTAGGGTCGTGCCCGTGTATCAGTTAGGGTCGTGCCCGTGCACCAGTTAGGGTCGTGCCCGTGCACCAGTTAGGGTCGTGCCCGTGCATCAGTTAGGGTCGTGCCCGTGCACCAGTTAGGGTCGTGCCCGTGCACCAGTTAGGGTCGTGCCCGTG
The DNA here is from genome assembly GCF_036320965.1 of Panulirus ornatus. Taxonomy (NCBI): domain Eukaryota; kingdom Metazoa; phylum Arthropoda; class Malacostraca; order Decapoda; family Palinuridae; genus Panulirus; species Panulirus ornatus. Next base: position 16,904,498 of record NC_092259.1, read on the forward strand.
CACCAGTTAGGGTCGTGCCCGTGCACCAGTTAGGGTCGTGCCTGTGCACCAGTTAGGGTCGTGCCCGTGCACCAGTTAGGGTCGTGCCCGTGCACCAGTTAGGGTCGTGCCTGTGCACCAGTTAGGGTCGTGCCCGTGCACCAGTTAGGGTCGTGCCTGTGCACCAGTTAGGGTCGTGCCGTGCACCAGTTAGGGTCGTGCCCGTGCACCAGTTAGGGTCGTGCCGTGCACCAGTTAGGGTCGTGCCTGTGCACCAGTTAGGGTCGTGCCGTGCACCAGTTAGGGTCGTGCCCGTGCACCAGTTAGGGTCGTGCCCGTGCACCAGTTAGGGTCGTGCCCGTGCACCAGTTAGGGTCGTGCCTGTGCACCAGTTAGGGATTAAGGAGAATCTTAGCAGTAGGGAACGTTGGCCGTCGCTTGGTGAGGACTGCCGCACGCCCGGATCCCCGTGCACGTGCAGACCAACCTGACCGGAAGGACATGTGTAACCAGTTGTTGGTGGCTTATGAGAACATTTACCACCAGAGTGTAAACAGAGCAGCTCGTCAGTATCATGCTGAACGGCAGGAATTACAGTGTACTGCTTGTTTTGAAGTGTTTGATTGCTTTAACTAGATTTCTCTGACGCTTGTAAATTACGGTGTTGTAGTTATTATTAGCGGGTGTGTTTGGATGTATGCCATATTATTTGTGATACTGTTGGTAGACTTAGATATTTAATGTAGGAATATTCGCTGCGTTCCTTAGCTTACTGGAGAGTGAGTGGTCACAGAATGCTTGGCACTCCATTGTCCTAGCTGGGTCATTAATGTCCTCATTATGGGGTCTTACTTAAACCATGGTTTATGGGCCCTATGCTCTCTCTCTCTCTCTCTCTCTCTCTCTCTCTCTCTCTCTCTCTCTCTCTCTCTCTCTCTCTCTCACACATGGAGAGTAGTACGTAGTGGCGGTATTTCTTTTCCTTCCTCGTTCTGTATACGGCTTTTGTACATGAGCGAAGATGTCAGTACTGGGGCGAGGACAGTAGTACTGGGGCAAGAGTGTCAGTACTGGGGGAAGGACAGTAGTACTGGGGCAAGAGTGTCAGTACTGGGGCGAGGACAGTAGTACTGGGGCAAGAGTGTCAGTACTGGGGGAAGGACAGTAGTACTGGGGCAAGAGTGTCAGTACTGGGGCAAGGACAGTAGTACTGGGGCAAGAGTGTCAGTACTGGGTGAAGGACAGTAGTACTGGGGCAAGAGTGTCAGTACTGGGGCAAGGACAGTAGTACTGGGGCAAGAGTGTCAGTACTGGGTGAAGGACGGCAGTACTGGTGTAAGAGTGTCAGTACTGGGGCGAGGACAGTAGTACTGGGGCAAGAGTGTCAGTACTGGGGGAAGGACAGTAGTACTGGGGCAAGAGTGTCAGTACTGGGGCGAGGACAGTAGTACTGGGGCAAGAGTGTCAGTACTGGGTGAAGGACGGCAGTACTGGTGTAAGAGTGTCAGTACTGGGGCGAGGACAGTAGTACTGGGGCAAGAGTGTCAGTACTGGGGGAAGGACAGTAGTACTGGGGCAAGAGTGTCAGTACTGGGGCAAGGACAGCAGTACTGGGGCAAGAGTGTTATGGAAGAAGGTTGTTGAAGGTTCAGTTGTGATAGTGAGTGTTGTTGTTGTTATAGGTCAAAATTCCATTTGGAATGCCTTGAGGGGTGTTGGTGGTGGTGATGGGGTGGGGGCCCAGTTTCAATGGAGGATAACGGTCGTAGTTTCATGTTTCATTTAGGTGTGTAGCGGCTGTGTAGATTCAGTTTCCACTGGGGAATGCCGATCGTTAAGTTCAGTTTGGCCGGCCGGCCACGCCGTCTTTACTGTCCTGATGGAACTTGAGACCAGGTCGTCTGTGTATTTGTTCTATCTTGTGGGCCGGCGCGAGTGTTGCCGATACTCTCCATTGACTGATTAACGCCATATATATATATATATATATATATATATATATATATATATATATATATATATATATATATATATATATATACGAATAAAGTGCATATGAACGCGCACCTTCATAGAACATACAAACCTCCAACAGCCAGGATCGAACCTGGGACCCCTGTGCAAGAGGCAGGCATGCCAACCGCAAGGCTATGGGACTGTATAATAGGAAATAACTATTCGAAATACTGAGTACTCGAATACCCTTCGTCTCACAATGGTGAGCAACGGGGTCTATACTTGGTTGTTTCCGAACAGACGCATTTGTTCGGATTTGTATGTAGCATTTATGGATCTGGAGAAGGCATATGATAGAGTTGATAGAGATGCTCTGTGGAAGGTATTAAGAATATATGGTGTGGGAGGCAAGTTGTTAGAAGCACTGAAAAGTTTTTATAGAGGATGTAAGGCATGTTTACGTGTAGGAAGAGAGGAAAGTGATTGGTTCTTAGTGAATGTAGGTTTGCGGCAGGGGTGTGTGATGTCTCCATGGTTGTTTAATTTGTTTATGGATGGGGTTGTTAGGGAGGTGAATGCAAGAGTTTTGGAAAGAGGGGCAAGTAGGAAGTCTGTTGGGGATGAGAGAGCTTGGGAAGTAAGTCAGTTGTTGTTCGCTGATGATACAGCGCTGGTGGCTGATTCATGTGAGAAACTGCAGAAGCTGGTGACTGAGTTTGGTAAAGTGTGTGTAAAAAGAAAGTTAAGAGTAAATGTGAATAAGAGCAAGGTTCTTAGGTACAGTAGGGTTGAGGGTCAAGTCAATTGGGAGGTAAGTTTGAATGGAGAAAAACTGGAGGAAGTAAAGTGTTTTAGATATGTGGGAGTGGATCTGGCAGCGGATGGAACCATGGAAGCGGAAGTGGATCATAGGGTGGGGGAGGGGGCGAAAATCGTCTGTTTCCTTGCGCTACCTCGCAAACGCGGGAGACAGCGACAAAAAAAAAGAAAAAAGAATATATATATATTTTCCCTGGGGATAGGAGAGAAAGAATACTTGCCACGTATTCCCTGCGTGTCGTAGAAGGCGACTAAAAGGGAAGGGAGCGGGGGGCTGGAAATCCTTCCCTCTCAGTTTTGTTTTTTTAATATTCCAAAAGAAGGAACAGAGAAGGGGGCCAGGTGAGGATATTCCCTCAAAGGTCCAGTCCTCTGTTCTTAACGCTACCTTGCTAACGCGGGAAATGGCGAATAGTATGAAAGAAAGAATATATATATATATGTGGATCAGGTGTTTGCTTTGAAGAATGTATGTGAGAAATACTTAGAAAAGCAAATGGATTTGTATGTAGCATTTATGGATCTGGAGAAGGCATATGATAGAGTTGATAGAGATGCTCTGTGGAAGGTATTAAGAATATATGGTGTGGGAGGCAAGTTGTTAGAAGCAGTGAAAAGTTTTTATCGAGGATGTAAGGCATGTGTACGTGTAGGAAGAGAGGAAAGTGATTGGTTCTCAGTGAATGTAGGTTTGCGGCAGGGGTGTGTGATGTCTCCATGGTTGTTTAATTTGTTTATGGATGGGGTTGTTAGGGAGGTAAATGCAAGAGTCCTGGAAAGAGGGGCAAGTATGAAGTCTGTTGGGGATGAGAAAGCTTGGGAAGTGAGTCAGTTGTTGTTCGCTTATGATACAGCGCTGGTGGCTGATTCATGTGAGAAACTGCAGAAGCTGGTGACTGAGTTTGGTAAAGTGTGTGGAAGAAGAAAGTTAAGAGTAAATGTGAATAAGAGCAAGGTTATTAGGTACAGTAGGGTTGAGGGTCAAGTCAATTGGGAGGTGAGTTTGAATGGAGAAAAACTGGAGGAAGTGAAGTGTTTTAGATATCTGGGAGTGGATCTGTCAGCGGATGGAACCATGGAAGCGGAAGTGGATCATAGGGTGGGGGAGGGGGGCGAAAATTTTGGGAGCCTTGAAAAATGTGTGGAAGTCGAGAACATTATCTCGGAAAGCAAAAATGGGTATGTTTGAAGGAATAGTGGTTCCAACAATGTTGTATGGTTGCGAGGCGTGGGCTATGGATAGAGTTGTGCGCAGGAGGATGGATGTGCTGGAAATGAGATGTTTGAGGACAATGTGTGGTGTGAGGTGGTTTGATCGAGTAAGTAACGTAAGGGTAAGAGAGATGTGTGGAAATAAAAAGAGCGTGGTTGAGAGAGCAGAAGAGGGTGTTTTGAAATGGTTTGGGCACATGGAGAGAATGAGTGAGGAAAGATTGACCAAGAGGATATATGTGTCGGAGGTGGAGGGAACGAGGAGAAGAGGGAGACCAAATTGGAGGTGGAAAGATGGAGTGAAAAAGATTTTGTGTGATCGGGGCCTGAACATGCAGGAGGGTGAAAGGAGGGCAAGGAATAGAGTGAATTGGAGCGATGTGGTATACAGGGTTTGACGTGCTGTCAGTGGATTGAATCAAGGCATGTGAAGCGTCTGGGGTAAACCATGGAAAGCTGTGTAGGTATGTATATTTGCGTGTGTGGACGTGTGTATGTACATGTGTATGGGGGGGGGGGGTTGGGCCATTTCTTTCGTCTGTTTCCTTGCGCTACCTCGCAAACGCGGGAGACAGCGACAAAGTATAAAAAAAAAAAAAAAAAAAAAAAAAAAAATATATATATATATATATATATATATATATATATATATATATATATATATATATATATATTATTATTTATTATTATTTATTATTATTATTATTGTTATTATTATTATTATTATTATTATTATTATTATTATTATTATTATTATTATTATACTTTGTCGCTGTCTCCCGCGTTAGCGAGGTCGCGCAAGAAAACCGACGAAAGAATGGCCCAACCCACCCACATACACATGTATATACATACACATCCACACACGCTCATATACATACCTATGCATTTCAACGTATTCATATATATACATACACAGACATATACATATATGCATTCGTCGCCACCCCGCCTCACATAAAATGACACCCCCTTCCCCCAGCACGCGCGCGAGGTAGCGACAAGAAAAGACAACAAAGGCCACATTCGTTCACACTCAGTCTCTAGCTGTCATATATAATGTACCGAAACCACAGCTCCCTTTCCTCATCCAAGCCCAACAAAACTTTCCAAGGTTTACCCCAGACGCTTCACATGCCCTGTTTCAATCCATTGACAGCACGTCGACCCCGGTATACCACATCGTTCCAATTCGCTCTATTCCTTGCACGCCTTTCACCCTCTTGCATGTTCAGGCCCCGATCGCTCAAAATCTTTTTCACTCCATCCTTCCACCTCTAATTTGGTCTCCCACTTCTTCTCGTTCCTTCCACCTCTGACACATATATCCTCTTGGTCAATCTTTCCTCACTCATTCTCTCCATGTGACCAAACCATTTCAATACACCCTCTTCTGCTCTCGCAACCACACTAGATATATAGATAGATAGATGGCCTTAATTAGAGCAGTGAGTTTCCCGTGCCGTCTCAGCTAACTTACAGAAATATTAATGCTGTAAACACATCTAGGCCCAAGGAGAATCTTAGCAGTGTACGCTGGGCATGTGAATAGTGCACGTACTGGCCGACTTGACCTGGGGAACGTTGACCGTCGCTTGGTGAGGACTGCCGCACACCCGGATCCCCGTGCACGTGCAGACCAACCTGACCGGAAGGACATGTGTAACCAGTTGTTGGTGGCTTATGAGAACATTTACCGCCAGAGTTTGGGAAGAGAAGTCAGGTGTTAGTCAGACGGAGACAGACTATCGTGCGTTCAGGGAGAGGAAGGAAGGGGTCGTTATATGGAGGTCCGGTAGCACGTATACTGTGAAGGACAGAGACAACTGCGGGATTTTCGTGAACGGGAAACGAACAGGCACATGGATCATCAGGACACGAGGCTGAAGAGTCATGTAGGGACGGGGTTCGAGACTTGAGAGGCGGGTGGGTTGTGTTTGGAACAGCCATGACGTGTGGAGGGATGTAAGATGGTTCCTGGGCATCACCTCATCAGTGGGAAGTCGTGAAGGCTGTACTCTCCTGGCCGGCTCCTGTCTACAACCCACTAACAGTAGGAGGTGATGGGTATAGCAGAGGGTGGCGGATGATGGGGTAGTTGTAAGTGATGGGTGTAGCAGAAGATGGCGGATGATGGGGTAGCAGTAGGAGGTGATGGATGTAGCAGAGGGTGGTGGGTGATGGGGTAGTAGTAAGTGATGGGTGTTGCAGAGGGTGACGGTTGATTGGGTAGTAGTTGTAGGTGATGGGTGTAGCAGAAAGTGGCGGGTGGTAGATTAGGTAGTAGGTGATGGGTGAAGGAGGAGGAGGAGGAGGAGGAGGAAGAGAGTGAGGAGGAGGGGAAGAAGAAGACGAGGAGGTGAAGAAGACTGGGTAGGCGTGTCAAGTGGTCTCCACCAATAGGTTGTGTAAGGAGCGGCCGAGCCGGGCCGGGCCGGGCCAGGCCAGGCTGGGGGTTGCGTAATACCAGCTGAGCTGGTCTGTCCCTCCCTCCCTGCCTGCCTCCCTGCCTCCCTGCCTCCCTCCTGAGTGAGTGAGCCTGGGGCTCGGCTGGGCCAGGCTGTTCACACACAACATTTACGTAACATTGTATCGCCTTCCCTGAGGTGCTGTCCGCATCATTTACATTCACTCTGTTACCCGTTACTTAAAGTACCAACGGTTGAATTACCCTTGGTAAACGTTACCCGTTTGTTAGACACGAGGGGGGGGGGTGTAATTGTTAACGATTTGTAGTTGTTACATTAGGAAAGGGTTAACGAGTAGTTAGATAAAGAAAGTTATTACAGTGAGCAACGTTAACGCATGATAAGATATACATAGTTATTAGCGTTGATAAACTATAATGGTTAGTTATACGTAGTTATTATCTGTCGTTGATAAACTGTAATGGTTGATGAGTTATACATCGTTATTAACTGTAATGATAAGTGTTATACACAGTTATTATATAAGATAGTCTATGATGATTAGTGAGTTATACATAGATATTAACGTTGATAAACTGTAATGATTAATGAGTTATAGAGAGTTGTTAATCATGAATAGTGTTAAGGGTTGATTAGTGAGTTGTTGTTGTTGTTGTTGTTGTTGTTGAGAAGCGTCAAGGTTAGGTTGGTTTTAAATATGCTAAAATCTTACTCGTTTTTGCCACATCATCATAAAGCTTTTGTTTGAGAAAATTGGACCAATTGTGCCGTTATTTGGTGCATGTTTCCGTGTTCCATTAAGCACCATGGTCGACCTCCCAGCTCAGCGGGACGACCCTTAAATATCCATAGCAAGACTGGGCCTTAATTGACCTATACAGGATGTAAGAGAAAGGACTTACGAATTTCGGAGAAAGTGGAAAACCTGTCTTTTAAAATGTGCGTCAGATCATAGTTATTGGGAAAGACATAAGAAGGTCGAGAGTTCCAAAGCTTCGACGTGTAAGGAAAGACACAGTTGTCAAAACGGCCCACCCTTGAGCTGCTAACGGCCACACAGTAATCATGTGACGGAGCAGCGTGCCGAGTATTGCGTGGTCTAACCAATGAAATGGACACAGAAGCAGCCAGCTCTCGGAAGCAGAAAGCAAAGTAGTATCTATAGAAGAGGGTAAGTGAACCAACATTGCGGAGTAGGGGAAGCGGGTCAAGTTTTAAAGTCAGTCTGTTAGAGTTTAGAAGCTGGACCGCGTGCGAGTCGACTCAGTCAAGTAAGGATGTAGCGCTAGAACTACCCCAGATGTGAGAGCAGTACTCCATACAAGGACGAATCAATCCCTTGTATAAACGGAGCAACTGTTCACAAGAGAAGTTTTGACATTCAGACAGGTTGCCTAGGTTCTTAGAGGCAGACTTGGCTATTCCTGTAGTGTGGGGTTTCCAAGAAAGTCTGGATGTTACAGTAATACCAAGTAAGTTCATTGGGTCTTCAAGAGGTGGAATTACAGAACCATCAGAGGAGAGAGGAAAGTCTTGAGGCGTTTTCGGTAGAGTTGGGTAGAAACTGGGTCTTGGAGGTATTAAACTTAACCAGATTTCGTCTTGCCCACTGAGATATCCTGTCCAAGTCTGAGTTTAATGAGGAAGTCGTGTCGAGACGAGATGCAGTTCGAGTGGGAGAAGAAGGAGCAGAGTTGAAGGATGCAGATGAATGCAGTGTTGAGTCGTAAGCGTATGAGTGCATTTGGTTATTCGTGGGAGAGAAGAAATCATTGATAAAAAGGAGAAAAAGTGTAAGGGACAGGACAGAACCTTGAGGGACACTGCTTTTGATGGAGAAGAGGGAAGAGCTGATCCATCAACGACAGCGGAGATAGATCGCCCAGGGAGGAGACTAGATATGGAGCAGAGTGAGGGAGGGAAGCCAAAAAAAAAGGGGAGCTTCAGAGAGGAGACCCCGATGCCACACCTTGTCACAATCTCTGAATATGTCAAGGGCAACCACATAAAACTCTTTAAAATCTTTCCGGGGATGATGACCAGACATTAGTAAGATGGGAAAGAATACCACCAGTGGATCTCACCTTACGGAAGCCATACTGGTGATCAGAGAGAGAAGACTGTGAGGTTCAAGATGTCTGAGGATATGGGAGTTTGGTAGATGTCGAAGCAATAGCAAGAACATTAGAGAGGTTAGCTTAGGTCACCCTTGTTGGGGATGGGATGTACCAATGAATTCTTCCAAGAAAGAAAAATGCTCGTTTTTAGATAGCAACGGAACAGACGTGCAAGCGCAGGTGCAAGTTCAGAGGCATACTCGCTACACGGGGATGGATGCCATCAGGACCATAAGCCTTGCTTGTGTCCAGAGAAAGAAGAACTTTTCGGACAGTTCTAAAAGAGATTACGGGAAGAGGCATAGGATCAGTAAGAGGAGCATCAGGAAGTGAAGGAATGTTAGTCATCCAAGGTGGAGTTCGAGGAGAAATGGGAACCAAGGTGCTTTGTCAACGGGAGAGACAGCTATAGTACCGTCAGAACGGAAAAGTGAAGGAAAGATAGAGCGACAAAAGTTGTTAAGAGATGCACTTAGCTAAGACCAGAATGACCTATCAGTGGATGATGAGGAGAGGTTATCGAACTTCCTTTGATTATGATAAAGGAACGCTTCGCCTCCACGGATAACGTGCCTGTAGCGATAACGGGCAATGATAAAAGCTGAATGTGAGTCAGAGGAAGGAGAGTTTTTCCACGCCCGATATGCTTGATCCCTTGCCTGAATGGCCTTTAGAACAGGAACGGTTGAACCAGGAACTGATGAAGTAGTGATTGGAGGAAGAGGGATACATGCTTCCATTCCCGTAAGAACAACCTCTGCTATGCGTTAGGCGGAGACAGAAGCATCACTACATAAGAGACAGTAATTTACCCTTGGAAAGTCAGAAAAGAAGTTACGTAAGTTTTTCACTTAGCTTTGTTGAGTGCCAGTATTTACGTTTAGAAGGGGCTGCTGGAGGGGGAGGTGCCGTTAGAATAGATACATTGATGAGAGTGTGATCAGATGAACCAACTGGGGTAAAGATCTGTAGTTACAGCGGGATGGACTAAAGGAAAAACAGAGCCAGAACAACCAACCGTATGGGAGGAATTCAACCATTCCCTATGGTGAACGTTCAAATTTCCTACGGGAGGATCTTGGTGTGGGGGGTGGGAGGATGCCACAGTCTCATGGCAGAAGTTTAGGTAGTCGAAGAAATATTCAAAATTTGTAGAAATATAAGAGTATTGGCGAAACAGAGGAAAAGTATGGTAGTTAGAAGATAGACCTTCTTCCACAGATTATCAAAGTTAAGGGACTCAAGGTCCTTCAGGCGTGTAATACTTGTGTCGATGTTGGAATAAGCACAAACATCACCTTTGAACCGGAATCGTAAGAGGAGATTACAGTTATATATGAAAACGGGCCAGTGAGAACAGTGTCAGACAGCTGAGCGTGAAGGAGAAGTGAGATATTAGGAGAGATACTAGACAAATGTTCTTCAGCAGAAGGAGAGCTTACTAGAGAGACCACAAATGTTAGTGTAGTAAACAGAAGAAGGTGTATCAGGGTGGGAAAGGTCGTTGGAGGGGCCGTTGCTACTGCTGTCTGAGTCCTCCTCATTGGCAGTAGAGTCAGGCGGAAACCTGGATATTCTTAGCACCCCATGACGCCGGGGACCTGGGGCCTTTGTTTTGTTGGACTGTTTCATATATATATATATATATATATATATATATATATATATATATATATATATATATATATATATATATATTTATATGGAAAGGGAGCTGTGGTTACGGGCATTATTGCATGACAGCTAGAGACTGAGTGTGAACGAATGGGGCCTTTGTTGTCTTTTCCTAACGCTACCTAGCACATATGAGGGGGGAGGGGGATGTTATTCCATGTGTGGCGAGGTGGCGATGGGAATGAATAAAGGCAGACAGTGTGCATGTGTATATTTGTATATATATATGTGTCTGTGTGTGTATATATATGTGTACATTGAGATGTATGGATATGTATATTTGCGTGTGTGGACGTGTATGTATATATATATATATATATATATATATATATATATATATATGTATATATGTATATATGTATTATATATATATATATATATATATATATATATATATATATATATATATATATATATATATATCTTTTCTTTCTTTCAAACTATTTGCCATTTCCCGCGTTAGCGAGGTAGCATTAAGAACAGAGGACTGGGCCTTTGAGGGAATATCCTCACCTGGCCCCCTTCTCTGTTCCTTCTTTTGGAAAATCAAAAAAAAAAAAAAAGAGGGGAGGATTTCCAGCCCCACGCTCCCTCCCCTTTTAGTCGCCTTCTACGACACGCAGGGAATACGTGGGAAGTATTCTTTCTCCCCTAAATGAAACACGATAAGTTCCCAAGTGCACTTTCGTGTAATGATCACATCATCAAGGGAGACACAAGAAAGAGAAGTAGAACAGTCAGTTGATTTGCAATGAAGAGACGTAGCTAGGACGCCATTTGGTAAACAAGTGATTACCCGAATGTAGATCGGGTGCATTCAAGTCTGGCAACATGCGTATCATAATTTTATTATGTGGACAAAAAAGGGAACTGTTTACAAATTTTATCAACAGTACAGCTATCCATATATATATATATATATATATATATATATATATATATATATATATATATATGTGAGAAGGAGATGGAGTGAGTATTTTGAAGGTTTGTTGAATGTGTTTGATGATAGAGTGGCAGATATAGGGTGTTTTGGTCGAGGTGGTGTGCAAAGTGAGAGGGTTAGGGAAAATGATTTGGTAAACAGAGAAGAGGTAGTGAAAGCTTTGCGGAAGATGAAAGCCGGCAAGGCAGCAGGTTTGGATGGTATTGCAGTGGAATTTATTAAAAAAGGGGGTGACTGTATTGTTGACTGGTTGGTAAGGTTATTTAATGTATGTATGACTCATGGTGAGGTGCCTGAGGATTGGCGGAATGCGTGCATAGTGCCATTGTACAAAGGCAAAGGGGATAAGAGTGAGTGCTCAAATTACAGAGGTATAAGTTTGTTGAGTATTCCTGGGAAATTATATGGGAGGGTATTGATTGAGAGGGTGAAGGCATGTACAGAGCATCAGATTGGGGAAGAGCAGTGTGGTTTCAGAAGTGGTAGATGATGTGTGGATCAGGTGTTTGCTTTGAAGAATGTATGTGAGAAATACTTAGAAAAGCAAATGGATTTGTATGTAGCATTTATGGATCTGGAGAAGGCATATGATAGAGTTCATAGAGATGCTCTGTGGAAGGTATTAAGAATATATGGTGTGGGAGGAAAGTTGTTAGAAGCAGTGAAAAGTTTTTATCGAGGATGTAAGGCATGTGTACGTGTAGGAAGAGAGGAAAGTGATTGGTTGTCAGTGAATGTAGGTTTGCGGCAGGGGTGTGTGATGTCTCCATGGTTGTTTAATTTGTTTATGGATGGGGTTGTTAGGGAGGTAAATGCAAGAGTTTTGGAAAGAGGGGCAATTATGAAGTCTGTTGGGGATGAGAGAGCTTGGGAAGTGAGTCAGTTGTTGTTCGCTGATGATACAGCGCTGGTGGCTGATTCATGTGAGAAACTGCAGAAGCTGGTGACTGAGTTTGGTAAAGTGTGTGGAAGAAGAAAGTTAAGAGTAAATGTGAATAAGAGCAATGGTTATTAGGTACAGTAGGGTTGAGGGTCAAGTCAATTGGGAGGTGAGTTTGAATGGAGAAAAACTGGAGGAAGTGAAGTGTTTTAGATATCTGGGAGTGGATCTGGCAGCGGATGGAACCATGGAAGCGGAAGTGGATCATAGGGTGGGGGAGGGGGCGAAAATTCCGGGGGCCTTGAAGAATGTGTGGAAGTCGAGAACATTATCTCGGAAAGCAAAAATGGGTATGTTTGAAGGAATAGTGGTTCCAACAATGTTGTATGGTTGCGAGGCGTGGGCTATGGATAGAGTTGTGCGCAGGAGGATGGATGTGCTGGAAATGAGATGTTTGAGGACAATGTGTGGTGTGAGGTGGTTTGATCGAGTGAGTAACGTAAGGGTAAGAGAGATGTGTGGAAATAAAAAGAGCGTGGTTGAGAGAGCAGAAGAGGGTGTTTTGAAGTGGTTTGGGCACATGGAGAGGATGAGTGAGGAAAGATTGACCAAGAGGATATATGTGTCGGAGGTGGAGGGAACAAGGAGAAGAGGGAGACCAAATTGGAGGTGGAAAGATGGAGTGAAAAAGATTTTGTGTGATCGGGGCCTGAACATGCAGGAGGGTGAAAGGAGGGCAAGGAATAGAGTGAATTGGAGCGATGTGGTATACCGGGGTTGACGTGCTGTCAGTGGATTGAATCAAGGCATGTGAAGCGTCTGGGGTAAACCATGGAAAGCTATGTAGGTATGTATATTTGCGTGTGTGGACGTATGTATATACATGTGTATGGGGATGGGTTGGGCCATTTCTTTCGTCTGTTTCCTTGCGCTACCTCGCAAACGCGGGAGACAGCGACAAAGTATAATAAATAAATAAATAAATAAATATATATATATATATATATATATATATATATATATATATATATATATATATATATATATATATATATATATATATATTGGAAAGGGTCACAATTTTGCGCGTGATCAAGATATTCCTATGAGTCCACGGGGAAAATGAAACACAATAAGTTCCCATGTGCTCTTTTGGGTAATAATCACATCATCAGGGGAGACGCAAGAGAGAAATGTAACTGTCAGTTGATATACATCGAAGAGACGAAGCCAGGACACCATTTAGTAAACATGTTTAGCAAATGGCGTCCTAGCTTCGTCTCTTCGATGTATATCAACTGACATATTTCTCTCTTGTGTCTCGCCTGATGATTTGATTATCACACGAAAGTGCACTTGGGAACTTGTCGTGTTTCATTTTCTCCGTGGACTCATAGGAATATATATATATATATATATATATATATATATATATATATATATATATATATATATATATATATATATATGTATATTTTTTTTTTATTATTATTATTATTTTGCTTTGTCGCTGTTTCCCGCGTTTGCGAGGTAGCGCAAGGAAACAGACGAAAGAAATGGCCCAACCCACCCCCATACACTTGTAGGTACACACACGTCCACACACGCAAATATACATACCTATACATCTCAATGTACACATATATATACACTCACAGACACATACATATATACCCATGCACACAATTCACACTGTCTGCCTTTATTCATTCCCATCGCCACCTCGCCACACATGGAATACCATCCCCCTCCCCCCTCATGTGTGCGGGGTAGCGCTAGGAAAAGACAACAAAGGCCTCATTCGTTCACACTCAGTCTCCAGCTGTCATGCAATAATGCCCGAAACCACAGCTCCCCTTTACATCCAGGCCCCACACAGCTTTCCATGGTTTACCCCAGAGGCTTCACATGCCCTGATTCAATCCACTGACAGCACGTCAACCCCGGTATACCACATCGATCCAATTCACTCTATTCCTTGCCCGCCTTTCACCCTCTTGCATGTTCAGGCCCCGATCACTCAAAATCTTTTTCACTTCATTTTTCCACCTCCAATTTGGTCTCCCACTTCTCCTCGTTCCCTCCATCTCTGACACATATATCCTCTTGGTCAATCTTTCCTCATTCATTCTCTCCATGTGCCCAAACCATTTCAAAACACCCTCTTCTGCTCTCTCAACCACTCTCTTTTTATTTCCACACATCTCTCTTACCCTTACATTACTTACTCGATCAAACCACCTCACACCACACATTGTCCTCAAACATCTCATTTCCAGCACATCCACCCTCCTGCGCACAACTCTATCCATAGCCCACGCCTTGCAACCATACAACATTGTTGGAAATACTATTCCTTCAAACATACCCTTTTTTGCTTTCCGAGATAATGTTCTCGACTTCCACACATTCTTCAAGGCTCCCAGGATTTTCGCCCCCTCCTTCACCCTATGATTCACTTCCGCTTCCATGGTTCCATCCGCTGCCAGATCCACTCCCAGATATCTAAAACACTTTACTTCCTCCAGTTTTTCTCCATTCAAACTTACATCCCAATTGACTTGACCCTCAACCCTACTGTACCTAATAACCTTGCTCTTATTCACATTTACTCTTAACTTTCTTCTTTCACACACTTTACCAACCTCAGTCACCAGCTTCTGCAGTTTCTCACATGAATCAGCCACCAGCGCTGTATCATCAGCGAACAACAACTGACTCACTTCCGAAGCTCTCTCATTCACAACAGACTTCATACTTGCCCCTCTTTCCAAAACTCTTGCATTCACCTCCCTAACAACCCCATCCATAAACAAATTAAACAACCATGGAGACATCACAATAGCCTAAGCCAGGTACCGATTTAGAGAATAGGTTAAACATGTAAGTTGACTTTGGACTCGCTGCCGGAACCAGGATTTGAACCTAAGCCGCCTCGACCCGTGTGCGAGCCGTGGATGCATCAGGGTCAGCAACGCTAAACCCACGGTCCACCACGGAGCTGCACCCTTGTGCTCTGCGGCTCTGAAACATGAAGAGCTGAGAACACTTCTCATTGGCTAGAACATTTCCAGGCTTGTGATAGGATGATGTTAGCTGTATGTGCTTGAGGGTGTGTGTGTGTGTGTGTGTGTGTGTGTGTGTGTGTGTGTGTGTGTGTGTGTGTGTGTGTGTGTGTGTGTGTGTGTGTGTGTGTGTGTGTGTGTGAGTGTGTGTGTGTGTGTGTGTGAGTGTGTGTGTGTGTGTGTGTGTGTGTGTGTGTGTGTGTGTGTGTGTGTGTGTGTGTGTGTGTGTGTGTGTGTGTGTGTGTGTGTGTGTGTGATTACTGTTTGCGTTGCGGGGAGAGAGTTTTACACTCGTGTTGCCCCGTCTCTTAACCTTGTATATATGTACCTTGTATTTACTCCTGTGTGTGTACGTACTTCAGCCCAAAGGAGGTACACATTTATTGACCAGCCACGAGGGGAGGATGAACACCTAGATGTGGTTGTGGGCCGATTGCCGTATCCAGGAGTCGAACTCCCCTGGGCGTCCCCATGCTGACTTCTGGTGTTTGTACTGTACGGGGAGGGAAGGAGAGAGTTCTATACTCATGGGGCCCCCGTCTCACACAGTGTCACAGTGTTGAAGATGTGATGGTTTAGCTTGTTCCGTTCAGCCGCTGGATCGTTGGTATAAAAGTAAACATTACATCTTCAGTAACAAGTTTCCAGCGTAGTTCAGCCGTTGTAGCACGTAGCTTGGCATCTTTCAGGGAACTGTTCATTATAATCGACAAACTGGTTCAGAAACTTGAAGGTTCTCATTAAGTCACTCCTTCCTCTTCCCCTCATCTCTTACACGGTGGGCAAATTTATGATCTCTGAGGAGTGACCAAACTTTAGAGGCATTTTGTGGTTTTGGCCAAACATACGTTGTGACTAGTTTGCTGAGCAGTACTTTATACTCGTATTTAAATTCAGTTTTGATTTATGCCGAGAGACAGTTTGTGTCGCTGACAGTCCCTCACACAGACGACCTCACGACATGTTTTGTGTTCCATGATGCTCGTATAGAGGCATTCTTCCCCTGTATCCCATCCTCATTACCTCGTACTTACCTGGAACTGGCCTGCGCCAGCCTGGTAGCTGACCATCGATGCTGTAGTTGGCATAGTCTCCCTTGTAAAGTTGCCTCATTGTTCTCTGTGTTCCTCATGATCTTAGCATCATCCACAAACATATTTAGATATGAGTTTGGTCCTTATGGTAAGACACTCCCATAGATCAAGATGATTAGTGGTGCCAGGATCGAACCCTGCGGCACGCCGTTGTCGACTCCACCCCATTATGAGATTGCTTCTCCATCATACGTCCTTTTTTTCCCCCTTTCACATAAAGTCATTTTCTGTCCATCGAAAGAATCTTTCCTTATACCTGCTTTAAGGTTAAGTATTTTTTTTCTAGTTCAGCCTCTTATGTCGTGTAGTGTTGTCAAATGCTTTCTTACTGTCCAGGAGCACAGTCGGCTCATTCTTGGTCTGGAGCGGAGCTCACTCTGCCATTGAAGTGTAAGAGGCTTGTTGTTACGCCTGACCTCCTTTCCCAGACTCATGTTGCCTCTCCTCTATAAGGAGTCATCGATTTTATTTCTGGTTATCTTTTCCAGTGTTTTTCACACAGCTCTCGGCAGGGACACCGGTGTGTAGTTCAGCACAATTTGCCAGTCTTGTGTCATAAAGAAAGTCATGACATCTTCCCTCTTCCGTTCCCTTGACACCACAACGTACGGGTGGGTGAGGAGCAGGGCAAAGGTACTAGCTCATGTTGCAGTCGACAAGTCAAGTGTATGGGCCCACTGCTGCACGTATGGCGAGACGTCCCCGGGACATGAGCCTTACTGTGGAACAAGGCCTTATGCTAGTAGTCTGTGTAATTTGTATGTGTATTTCCTTATGTTGAAGGCTTCAGTCACGGACACAAGTCCACATCAAGGCCGGGCCTTAATTGAAATGTAGAGAGAATTATGAAACGGGGGGAAAAAAGACAAGGGAAAGTATTTACGAATTTTTGAGAAAGTGAAAAACCTGTCTTTAGAAATGTGTCAAGTCATAATTATTGGGAAAGCCATGAGAAGGTAGAGAGTTCCAAAGCCTCGACGTGTAAGGAAAGAGGCAGTTATCAGAACGGCCCACCCTTGAGTTGTTGATGGCCACACAATAATCATGTGACGCAGCAGCTTGCTGAGTTTTGGTTGGTCTAACTGGTGGTGGGGGCACACAAGCAGCCAGCTCTCGGGAGCAAAAACCAAATTAATACCTATAGAAGAGGGGAAGTGAACCAACAATACGGCTTAGGGCAAGAGGGTCAAGCTTGGAAGTTAGCCTGGGACAGTTTATAAGGAGAACTGCCTTCGACTCAACTCTGTCAAGTAAGGATGCAGAGCCTAGAACCACCCCAAATGTGAGAGCAGTGCTCCATACAAGGACGAATCAATCCCTTCTATAAACGAAACGACTGTTCAGCAGAGACGTTCTGACATCTAAACAGGACACCCAGTTTCTTAGAGGCAGACTTGGCTATTCCTGTTATGTGGGGCTTCCAAGAAAGTCTGGATGTTACAGTAATACCAAGTATGTTCGTTGCGTCGAGAGGTGGGACTACAAAACTGGCAAAGGAGAGACGAGAGTTGAGGAGTTTTGGATAAAGAGATGTGTAGAAACTGGGTCTTGGAGGCATTAAACTTTACAAGATTTTGTGTACCTCACTGAAATATCCTGTCCAAGTCTAAGTTTATTGAGGAAGCTGTGTCAAGAAGAGATGCAGATCGAGTGAGAGAAGAGGGAGCAGACTTGGAGGATGAGGATGAATGCAGTGTTGAGTCGTCATCGTATGAGTGCATTGGATTATTTGTGGAGGAGAGAAAAAGTGTAGGGGACAGGACAGAACCTTGAGGGACACCTCAGTTGATGAAGAAACGGCGGGAGGGGGATTCATCAACAACCACAGAAATAGATCGGCCAGAGAGGAAGCTAGATATGAAGGAGCAAATTGAAGGGGGGAAGCCCAAAGAGGGGAGCTTAGAGATGAAACACCGATGCCACACCCTGTCCAAAGCCTTAGATATGTCAAGGGCAACTACTTATGATTCCTCAAAATTGTTCAGGAAAGAATATAACTTGTGGAACTTGTGGTGTTTGAGTATATGGGAGTTGAGGAGGGATTCAAAGATTTTGGAAATGGTTGGTGTTAAAGCAATAGGACTATAGATAGAGTCAGAATGGTCATTCTTCTTAGGGATGGGATGTATCAATACATGTTTCCAAGGAGAAGGAAAAGTTTTGGTTTTTTAACAGAAACGGGACAGACGAGCAAGCACAGATGCAAGTTCAGAGGCACACTTTCAGTACACGGGGATGGATAACATCAGGACCATAAGCCTTGCTTGTGTCCAGAGAAAGAAGCGCTTTTCGGACGATCCGAAAAGAGATTACGGGAAGAGGCATAGGATTAGTAAGAGGAGCATCAGGGGATGAAGGAATGTTAGAGTCATCCAAGGTGGAGTTAGAGGAGAAACGGGAACCAAAGAGAGTTGCTGTGTCTACTTGAGATACAGCTATAGTACCATCAGAGCGGAAAAGTGAAGGGAAAGCAGAGCCAGTGAAGATGGTAGAGATATCCTTAGGTTAAGACCAGTAAGACCTATCATTGATATTTTAGCACTTTCCAAGACCTCATTACTATCCCATCTCGTAGATGATGGGGCCATAATTGTCTTGCATTATGTTAACACTTTTAAACTTGTTATTCAGCTCCTGTAATATCACCGTTCCATCATCCCTAACAACTATGAGGGAATGGATCGTCTCGTCTGATTACCTGCTCTTGAACCGGTAATAAACTTATGATGAAACTCGGGAAACAAGTTGGGGATCTCTCGCCCTTGTCACCAACATTATTGCAGGAGTTTCTCTCCTCCTCCTTCCTTATCTTGCTTCCTCGTTCTTTGCTCCTCCGAACATCTCACAGTTGCTGGCTGGCTCTCCCTCCGCCTTTGCCTGGTCCGCCGGGCGTCATTAATCTCTCTCTTGCCATCTGACGTCTAGTATTGACTCTGGTCTTCTTGTTCTCTCGCCTCCTCTCTCAGTTTACTGCTGCAGGCACCAGTGTTCCAACTTCCACAACAGTTGTGTGCGTTGTGGATATGGGACTCGATATTCCAATGTGTCCTCATCGTGGGGGGGGGGGGGGGGGGACTCGGCTGTGGAGCGTGGTAGCTGGATCTTTCCACTGTACCTGCCGGATACAGGAGGATAGCATGTGTGTCACGTGAGGCCATACTTCGTGTGTTCCTGTGGCTACCTCATCGGAGCTGGAAAGACAGTTGGGTATAAGGGGAAACAAGTAATTAGGAATAATGTATCTGTTTGTTTGAATATTTATTTGTGTATTTCTTATTGCCCAGGAACAGCCCTCCCCCCTTGCAGTGTCTGTTGCAGCTTCAAGGCTGCACTGCTTCCAGTGGTGGCAGCGTCCGGGGTAGATCATGTGGGGCCTGGATGTGGAGAGGAAGCTTTGTATTACACATGACAGCTACAGACTGAGTGTAAACATGTGTGGCCTTCGTCTGTTGCAGGCGCTATATATATATATATATATATATATATATATATATATATATATATATATATATATATGTATATATATATTTATTTATTTATTATTTATTTTGCTTTGTCGCTGTCTTCCGCGTTTGCGAGGTAGCGCAAGGAAACAGACGAAAGAAATGGCCCAACCCACCCCCATACACAATGTATATACATACACGTCCACACACGCAAATATACCTACCTATACATCTCAATGTACACATATATATACACACACAGACACATACATATATACCCATGCACACAATTCACACTGTCTGCCTTTATTCATTCCCATCGCCACCTCGCCACACATGGAATACCATCCCCCTCCCCCCTCATGTGTGCGAGGTAGCACTAGGAAAAGACAACAAAGGCCCCATTCGTTCACACTCAGTCTCTAGCTGTCATGCAATAATGCCCGAAATCACAGCTCCCTTTCCACATCCAGGCCCCACACAACTTTCCATGGTTTACCCCAGACGCTTCACATGCCCTGATTCAATCCACTGACAGCACGTCAACCCCGGTATACCACATCGATCCAATTCACTCTATTCCTTGCCCTCCGTTCACCCTCATGCATGTTCAGGCCCCGATCACACAAAATCTTTTTCACTCCATCTCTCCACCTCCAATTTGGTCTCCCACTTCTCCTCGTTCCCTCCACCTCCGACACATATATCCTCTTGGTCAATCTTTCCTCACTCATTCTCTCCATGTGCCCAAACCATTTCAAAACAAAACAAAACAAAAATGAAATTGAGTGGGAGACGTATAAAAGAAAGAGACAGGAGGTCAAGAGAAAGGTGCAAGAGGTGAAAAAAAGGGCAAATGAGAGTTGGGGTGAGAGAGTATCATTAAATTTTAGGGAGAATAAAAAGATGTTCTGGAAGGAGGTAAATAAAGTGCGTAAGACAAGGGAGCAAATGGGAACTTCAGTGAAGGGCGCAAATGGGGAGGTGATAACAAGTAGTGGTGATGTGAGAAGGAGATGGAGTGAGTATTTTGAAGGTTTGTTGAATGTGTTTGATGATAGAGTGGCAGATATAGGGTGTTTTGGTCGAGGTGGTGTGCAAAGTGAGAGGGTTAGGGAAAATGATTTGGTAAACAGAGAAGAGGTAGTGAAAGCTTTGCGGAAGATGAAAGCCGGCAAGGCAGCAGGTTTGGATGGTATTGCAGTGGAATTTATTAAAAAAGGGGGTGACTGTATTGTTGACTGGTTGGTAAGGTTATTTAATGTATGTATGACTCATGGTGAGGTGCCTGAGGATTGGCGGAATGCGTGCATAGTGCCATTGTACAAAGGCAAAGGGGATAAGAGTGAGTGCTCAAATTACAGAGGTATAAGTTTGTTGAGTATTCCTGGCAAATTGTATGGGAGGGTATTGATTGAGAGGGTGAAGGCATGTACAGAGCATCAGATTGGGGAAGAGCAGTGTGGTTTCAGAAGTGGTAGAGGATGTGTGGATCAGGTGTTTGCTTTGAAGAATGTATGTGAGAAATACTTAGAAAAGCAAATGGATTTGTATGTAGCATTTATGGATCTGGAGAAGGCATATGATAGAGTTGATAGAGATGCTCTGTGGAAGGTATTAAGAATATATGGTGTGGGAGGCAAGTTGTTAGAAGCAGTGAAAAGTTTTTATCGAGGATGTAAGGCATGTGTACGTGTAGGAAGAGAGGAAAGTGATTTGTTGTCAGTGAATGTTGGTTTGCGGCAGGGGTGTGTGATGTCTCCATGGTTGTTTAATTTGTTTATGGATGGGGTTGTTAGGGAGGTGAATGCAAGAGTTTTGGAAAGAGGGGCAAGGATGAAGTCTGTTGGGGATGAGAGAGCTTGGGAAGTGAGTCAGTTGTTGTTCGCTGATGATACAGCGCTGGTGGCTGATTCATGTGAGAAACTGCAGAAGCTGGTGACTGAGTTTGGTAAAGTGTGTGAAAGAAGAAAGTTAAGAGTAAAAGTGAATAAGAGCAAGGTTATTAGGTACAGTAGGGTTGAGGGTCAAGCCAGTTGGGAGGTGAGTTTGAATGGAGAAAAACTGGAGGAAGTGAAGTGTTTTAGATATCTGGGAGTGGATCTGGCAGCGGATGGAAACATGGAAGCGGAAGTGGATCATAGGGTGGGGGAGGGGGCGAAAATTCTGGGAGCCTTGAAGAATGTGTGGAAGTCGAGAACATTATCTCGGAAAGCAAAAATGGGTATGTTTGAAGGAATAGTGGTTCCAACAATGTTGTATGGTTGCGAGGCGTGGACTATGGATAGAGTTGTGCGCAGGAGGATGGATGTGCTGGAAATGAGATGTTTGAGGACAATGTGTGGTGTGAGGTGGTTTGATCGAGTAAGTAACGTAAGGGTAAGAGAGATGTGTGGAAATAAAAAAGAGCGTGGTTTAGAGAGCAGAAGAGGGTGTTTTGAAATGGTTTGGTCACATGGAGAGAATGAGTGAGGAAAGATTGACCAAGAGGATATATGTGTCGGAGGTGGAGGGAACGAGGAGAAGTGGGAGACCAAATTGGAGGTGGAAAGATGGAGTGAAAAAGATTTTGTGTGATCGGGGCCTGAACATGCAGGAGGGTGAAAGGAGGGCAAGGAATAGAGTGAATTGGAGCGATGTGGTATACCGGGGTTGACGTGCTGTCAGTGGATTGAATCAAGGCATGTGAAGCGTCTGGGGTAAACCATGGAAAGCTGTGTAGGTATGTATATTTGCGTGTGTGGACGTATGTATATACATGTGTATGGGGGTGGGTTGGGCCATTTCTTTCGTCTGTTTCCTTGCGCTACCTCGCAAACGCGGGAGACAGCGACAAAAAAAAAAAAAAAAATATATATATATATATATATATATATATATATATATATATATATATATATATATATATATATATATATATATATGTGTGTGTGTTATCCCTGGGGATAGGGGAGAAAGAATACTTCCCACGTATTCCCTGCGTGTCGTAGAAGGCGACTAAAAGGGGAGGGAGCGGGGGGCTGGAAATCCTCCCCCTCTCGTTTTTTTTTTAGTTTTCCAAAAGAAGGAACAGAGAATTGGGCCAGGTGAGGGTATTCCCTCAAGGCCCAGTCCTCTGTTCTTAACGCTACCTCGCTAATGCGGGAAATGGCGAATAGTTTGAAAGAAAGAAGAAAGTGTGTGTGTGTGTGTGTGTGTATATATATATTTTATTTATTTATTTTGCTTTGTCGCTGTCTCCCGCGTTTGCGAGGTAGCGCAAGGAAACAGACGAAAGAAATGGCCCATATATATATATATATATATATATATATATATATATATATATATATATATATATATATATATGTATGTATATAATGCACCGAATCCACAGCTCCCTTTTCACATCCAGGCCCAACAAAACTTTCCATGGTTTACCCCAGACGCTGGTTCAATCTATTTACAGTACGTCGACCCCGGTATACCACATCGTTCCAATTCACTCTATTCCTTGCACGCCTTTCACCCTCCTGCATGTTCAGTCCCCGATCGCTTGAAATCTTATTCACTCCATCCTTCCACCTCCAATTTGGTCTCCCACTTCTCCTTGTTCCCTCCACCTCTGACACATATATCCTCTTTGTCAATCTTTCCTCACTCATTCTCTCCTTGTGACCAAACAATTTCAAAACACCCTCTTCTGCTCTCTCAACCACACTCTTTTTATTACTACATATCTCTCTTACCCTTTCACTACTTACTTGATCAAACCACCTCACACCACATATTGTCCTCAAACATTCAATTTCCATCACATCCCCCTTCGTCCGCACAACTCTATCTATAGCACACGCCTCGCAACCATAGAACATTGTTGGAACCACTATTCCTTCAAACATACATATTTTTGTTCTCCGAGATAATGTTCTCGCCTTCCATACATTTTCCATCGCTCCCAGCACTTTCGTCCCCTCCCCCACCCTGTGATTCACTTCCGCTTCCATGGTTTCATCCGCTGGCAAATCCACTCCCAGATATCTAAAACACTTCACTTCCTCCAGTTTTTCTCCATTCAAAATTACCTCCCATTTGACTTGTCCCTTAACCCTACTGTACCTAATAACGTTGCTCATATTCACATTTACTCTCAGCTTTCTTCTTTCACACACTTTACCAGTCTTAGTCACCAGCTTCTGCAGTTTCTAACCCGAATCAACCACCAGCGCTGTATCATCAGCGAACAACAACTGACTCACTTCTCAAGCCCTCTCATCCACAACAGACTGCATACTTGCCCCTCTCTCCAAAACTCTTGCATTCACCTCCCTAACAACCCCATCCATAAACAAATTAAACAACCATTGAGACATCACACACCCCTGCCGCAAGCCGACATTCACTGAGAACCAATCACTTTTCTCTCTTCCTACACGTACACATGCCTTACATCCTCGATACAAACTTTTCACTGCTTCTAGCAGCTTGCCTCCAACGCCATATACTCTTGATACCTTCTTGAAAGTTAAGAGTAAATGTGAATAAGAGCAAGGTTATTAGGTACAGTAGGGTTGAGGGTCAATTCAATTGGGAGGTGAGTTTGAATGGAGAAAAACTGGAGGAAGTGAAGTGTTTTAGATATCTGGGAGTGGATCTGGCAGCGGATGGAACCATGGAAGCGGAAGTGGATCATAGGGTGGGGGAGGGGGCGAAAATTCTGGGAGCCTTGAAGAATGTGTGGAAGTCGAGAACATTATCTCGGAAAGCAAAAATGGGTATGTTTGAAGGAATAGTGGTTCCAACAATGTTGTATGGTTGCGAGGCGTGGACTATGGATCTCTAGAGTTGTGCGCAGGAGGATGGATGTACTGGAAATGAGATGTTTGAGGACAATGTGTGGTGTGAGGTGGTTTGATCGAGTAAGTAACGTAAGGGTTAGAGAGATGTGTGAAAATAAAAAGAGCGTGGTTGAGAGAGCAGAAGAGGGTGTTTTGAAATGGTTTGGTCACATGGAGAGAATGAGTGAGGAAAGATTGACCAAGAGGATATATGTGTCGGAGGTGGAGGGAACGAGGGGAAGAGGGAGACCAAATTGGAGGTGGAAAGATGGAGTGAAAAAGATTTTGTGTGATCGGGGCCTGAACATGCAGGAGGGTGAAAGGAGGGCAAAGAATAGAGTGAATTGGAGCGATGTGGTATACCGGGGTTGACGTGCTGTCAGTGGATTGAATCAAGGCATGTGTATGGGGGTGGGTTGGGCCATTTCTTTCGTCTGTTTCCTTGCGCTACCTCGCAAACGCGGGAGACAGCGGCAAAAAAAAAAAAAAAAAAATATATATATATATATATATATATATATATATATATATATATATATATATATATATATATATATATATATTCCTAAGAGTCCAAGGGGAAAATGAAACACGAAAAGTTCCCAAGTGCACTTTCGTGTAATAATCACATCATCAGGGGAGACACAAGAGAGAAATATAACAGTCAGTTGATATACATCGAAGAGACGAAGCTAGGACGCCATTTGGTAAACATGTGATTGTCCAAAACATATATATATATATATATATATATATATATATATATATATATATATATATATATATATATATGTGTGTGTGTGTGTGTGTGTGTGTGTGTGTGTGTGTGTGTGGCAGTATTTTATATTCACCTTGACCTCCTGTTTAGGCTTTGATCTCGGTGTTGTGGTCCTGCTTAATATTCTTATTCGTATCGAGTAAGAAGCATCTCCTCCAGGCTATATTGTGCCTCCATGTTGTCCTTGGCCTATCTCACGGACCCCCACAAGCTCTGGGGCCGGCAAGCATAATGTGCATTTTCCTCATGCAAATGGATGACATGTACATGTATGCGCCAGATGTGCGCATCATAACATGGAAGGCTGCTGGGCCCAGAGATGGAGATGTTCCTACGCGCCCCTCATACCACCTGCTCCTTATGACAGGTGAATAATCATGAATGATTCATGAATAAGGACCAGGTAAAGTACTGGTGATGACTCTACTGACTCATGCATGAGTGATGCAGAGCGATAACAAGACTACGACTGTTGAATATCATCATTATATTGATCTCTTCAACTCGTAGATTCAGGATGATCAAGGATGATCCAAGATTATCGAGGACGTTGTACAAATATGGATGAAGGCAGCACATGTTTGTCATGAAGAACAAAAACGGTGATTTGTTGTCGAATATTGTTGGTTGTGTATTAATTGTGTTATTATGGTTAAGGGATAAATGCATCAATGTTGTTTACAGGTATTGATTACTGCAGACGTGACCTGTTTACCAAGTGTGGAAGAACAAGATGTAGACAACAGGTATTTTGCTCAGCTGGTATGTAGACTGTTATTATGGGTCGGGGATTAATGTTTGAACGTTGTTTATAGCTGTTGATTGTACTGAGAAGATGTGTTCAGTATACCTTGTAGACTAGGTGTGGTGT
The DNA here is from genome assembly GCF_036320965.1 of Panulirus ornatus. Taxonomy (NCBI): domain Eukaryota; kingdom Metazoa; phylum Arthropoda; class Malacostraca; order Decapoda; family Palinuridae; genus Panulirus; species Panulirus ornatus. Next base: position 16,930,581 of record NC_092259.1, read on the forward strand.
GTGTTAAACAACACGTACACAACAGATATTTGGTATAGCTCATAGATGTAGGTTTTTAGGGGATAAATGCATCAGTGCTGTTTACAGCTGTTGATTATTGAGAAGACAAGGTGTGTTTATCTTGCCTTACGGAAGCCATACTGGTGATCAGAGAGAAGGTTGTGAGTGTCAAGGTGTCTTAAGGATGTGGGAGTTGAGGAGGGATTCAAAGTGTTTAGAAATGTTAGATGTCAAAGTAATAGGACGATAGGTAGAGGGGTCAGAACGCTCACCCTTCTTAGGAATGGGATGTATCATTACATGTTTCCAAGAAGGAAAAGTTTTGATTTTTAAACAGAAACGGGACAGACGAGCAAGCACAGGTGCAAGTTCAGAGGCACACTTTCAGTACACGGGGATGGATGCCATCAGGACCATAAGCCTTGCTTGTGTCCAGAGAAAGAAGCGCTTTTTGGACAATCCGAAAAGAGATTACGGGAAGAGGCATAGGATTAGTAAGAGGAGGATCAGGGTGTGAAGGAATGTTAGAGTCATCCAAGGTGGAGTTAGAGGAGAAACGGGAACCAAAGAGAGTTGCTATCTCTGCGGAAGGGACAGCCATAGTAGCGTCACAATGAAAAAGTGAAGGAAAAGTAGAGCGACCCAAGTCATTAGCGATGCCCGTAGCTGACGACCAGAGAGACCCACCAGAGGATGACCAGGAGAGGTTATCGCACGGATATCGTGCTTGCAGTCATTATGGGCTGTGATAAAACTTGATAGGGCGTCAGAGGAAGTAGAGTTTTTACAAGCCTGATATGCTTGATCCCTTGCCTGAATGGCCTCAGAACAGGAACGGTTGAACCATGGATTGGATGAAGAAGTGATGGAGGAAGAGGGATACATGCTTCCATTCCTGCAAGAACAACCTCTGCTCTGCGTTATTTCACTTAGCTTTGTTAAGGTGCCAATATTTACGTTTAGAAGGGGCTGCTGGAGGGGGAGGTGCCGTTAGAATACATACATTTATGAGAGTGTGATCAGATGGGGGGCGAGATTGTGTTTATAGCAGGATGAACTGGAGGTGAAAAACAGATCCAGAATATTAGGGGAGTGGTCACAGTGGTCAGGTATATGGGTAGGGTGGGAGATCATTTGCTTTAGATCACTGAGATTGGAGAACTTGGGAGGTTGTAAGCGAGAGGATGCCACAGTCTCGTGTCAAAAGTTTAGACAGTCGAAGAAGGAAATAGAATTTGTAGAATTCGGAGAAGAATAGCTATACAAATTAGAGGAAAAGTGTGGGAGTAGGGAGACAGACCTTGAGCCACATAACACCAACGTTTGGGGACTCATGGTCCTTGAGGCGTACATCAGTTGTGTTGATATTGGAATCATCACAAACACCACCGTTGAACCGGAATCATGAGTGAAGGTTATAGTTTGATATGAAAACGGTGTCAGTGAGAACGTCATTACATAACTGTGTCTCAGAGAGAAGTAAGATATTAGGAGAGACACTAGACTGATGGTGTTCAACACAGGAGAAGGTAGTAAAGAGACCACAAATGTTTGTATAGTGAATAGAAGAAGAGGAAGGTCTGACGAGGAGGGAAGGGTCGTGTGAGGGGCCGGCACTACTACTGCCTGACCTCTCCCTCTCATTGGCAGTAGAGTCAGGCAGAAACCTGTACATTGGTAGCACCTCATAATGCCGGGGAGGGAGTAGAGATCATAGATTAGGCTTAAAAACGTTTGGATAGACAACAGTTGGCAAGACTACTTATGATCAGACAGTAAGGAGGGGGAGTCCGGTAACACTACATGTACAGTTGTTACCGGACTCTGCCTGCTTGAGGTTACATTTGGTGAGGCTGTATCGTCACCTGGTGATAACACACAATACAGCCTCAGGGGAGTTGTTCCTGTCTTCGCCACTGAGTGGAACCCAACCTTGAGGTTGCAGGTACTTCCTGGAGAAGGAGTTCTGCTTAACCTGAAGCTACTTCCAATATCGACCATTCCGACCTTATGTTGACCATTATAATGGTGAAGATGTTCTTGTTGCTGTTGCGCGTACTCCAGAAACCTGGAGATCAGAGCGAGGGATCTCAGGCCTGCCTGGCCCACCTCCATGTGGGAGGTTCATATCCTCCTGGCATCCTTGAGGACATGTTGAGACTGACAACCTCCTCCATGACTTCGGTCACCTCTCGTCCTCCTTCACTGGATCCTCTTTCTCCCCGTGTTCTCACTTCCTCATTCTCTTCTGTTACCTTCCCTTCTTCCCGCTACTCCTCCTCCTCCTCCTCCTCCTCCTCCTCCTCCTCCTCCTCCTCCTCCTCCTCCTCCTCCTCCTAAGCTTCCTCTCGTCATGAGAGAGTAAGTCGTATTTTAAATCCGCTTCTGTATATCCGCTCGTATCCTTCCACCTGTGCATGTCATCCGTTTTCTTTCGTGTAGTACAACTCTTGAGATGAACTTTGGTTATCACGTGACGTTACTGGTCACGTGACGTTCCTGGTCAGGTGACGTTCATGGTCATGTGACGTTACTGGTCACGTAACGTAACTGGTCACGTAACGTTAGTGGCTCATCATCACGCGACCTCAGTATCGCGCGAGCTAGCCAGGGATGTCGCCATGCCTGCCTGGTTTCGTCTCGTGCAGTGCGCTCGTGTTATGTGAGAAGCTTCAAGTGTGACGTTGATGTGAGACATGGAAGTTTGTACGTGGCTGATGATGTGGAGAAGCAACCCTAGTGTGACCCGCTACCATACCTGCTGTGTGTGGGCACAACTTGTATGGTCGTACAGCTGATGATGAACGACTGACGGAGATGCTCACTTGAACTGCTGGTTACACGATGACGTGCACGGCCTTAATGACCCTAGCAATACGGTAGCACTGAGTCCGCTGGAGTCACGTGACCCTTGGATGTCATGCATATCATTATCATGACCCGTCATGATGACCCGTCATGGTCGCAAGTAGGTTGAGGCAACACAACAGAGAATTTTATTTTTGTTTTCCCCAGTTCGGTTGTTAGATGGTTGAAGTGCTGAAGAGGGTTGTTAACATGTACGTGTTAACACTTCACGTGAAGAGTTACCACACTGGTGCCCAGTATTTGAACTGCTCACCTCCCCACGTGACCTGTCATAGCACGGACTGGCCACCAGGACTCCCTCAACACGTGTTCCTCCACGTGACGTGCCCGCGAGAAGCGCCCCTTCCTTACGTGGCTTCACGTCCCATACCTGCCCGAGATGTGTGTCTTGTGGTCCTGGATGTTCCCTGTTCAATATAGGACAAACAAGTTACATGTTCCAATACTTTCAACAAACAATGACAGAAATGCACTTGTTTGTTGTTGTTGTTGACGCCGGAGTAAGTACATTTTGAACAGATTTGAGTTGCATACTTCACTGTAGCACAGAGGTAGGTTGTACCAAGTGATGCTAAGAATAACTCTCTCTCTCTCTCTCTCTCTCTCTCTCTCTCTCTCTCTCTCTCTCTCTCTCTCTCTCTCTCTCTCTCTCTCTCTCTCACACACACACACACACAGACACACAGAGTCATAGTCTGTGTATAAAGTGTTGTCATCGCAGACATGTCGGTGTCCCAGAAACTACAAGGTATATCAGCATACTCTCGGGTATACCAGCATACGTTGTCTCATGTTGCCTTGTGTCAGTCAGTTCAGGTGTGTTGGCAGGTGTGTGTGTCGCTCCTGGTCACTGGTGTGTCCTGTGTTTGTGATGGTGTGTGACGTGCAGTTGTGGACGTACGTGTGGTTGTGGTACGAGGGTTATGACTGTTGTGGACGTACGTGTGGTTGTGGTACGTGGGTTATGAGTGTTGTGGACGTACGTGTGGTTGTGGTACGTGGGTTATGACTGTTGTGGACGTACGTGTGGTTGTGGTACGTGGGTTATGACTGTTGTGGACGTACGTGTGGTTGTGGTACGAGGGTTATGAGTGGTGGCCGCTGTGGTGATGATCCTGTCTTGGTCAGGTGTCGTGTAGTGCGGGCGGCCGCCCACTCCGGCCGTGGCTCGTGTGATGGTTAATGCTAGGGCGCCGTGCCGCGCTGCGTCGCGCCGCGCCGTGTGTAAGGCCTGCAGTGCGTGGTGAAGGTGTTGTTGCATGCGACGTCTCCGTGGTGTCTGGCGATGCCATGGTCGGGTTGGCATAACAACATGTTGCAGAGTGAATCACATAGTTACGTTATCGTCCCGAATCATCACATGATGATCACATTTATGACGTAGTCAAGTGAGGCAGAATGTGATATAGAAATGCAGGAAATCATGTTCCCATTATAGCTACAGTCATGATAGAACACCTATACTGACGTACACATGATCTTAATACTACATCATCATGCTAGGTAATACTACATCATCATGCTAGGTAATACTACATCATCATGCTAGGTAATACTACATCATCATGCTAGGTAATACTACATCATCATGCTAGGTAATACTACATCATCATGCTAGGTAATATTACATCATGCTAGGTAATACTACATCATCATGCTAGGTAATACTACATCATCATGCTAGGTAATATTACATCATGCTAGGTAATACTATCATCATGCTAGGTAATACTACATCATCATGCTAGGTAATATTACACCATGCTAGGTAATACTACATCATGCTAGGTAATATTACACCATGCTAGGTAATACTACATCATCATGCTAGGTAATACTACATCATCATGCTAGGTAATACTACATCATCATGCTAGGTAATATTACACTCATCTGCTAGGTAATACTATCATCATGCTAGGTAATACTAATCATCATGCTAGGTAATACTACATCATCATGCTAGGTAATACTACATCATCATGCTAGGTAATATTACATCATGCTAGGTAATACTACATCATCATGCTAGGTAATACTACATCATCATGCTAGGTAATACTACATCATCATGCTAGGTAATACTACATCATCATGCTAGGTAATACTACATCATGCTAGGTAATACTACATCATGCTAGGTAATACTACATCATCATGCTAGGTAATACTACATCATGCTAGGTAATACTACATCATGCTAGGTAATACTACATCATCATGCTAGGTAATACTACATCATCATGCTAGGTAATACTACATCATGCTAGGTAATATTACACCATGCTAGGTAATACTACATCATCATGCTAGGTAATACTACATCATCATGCTAGGTAATACTACATCATCATGCTAGGTAATACTACATCATGCTAGGTAATACTACATCATGCTAGGTAATACTACATCATGCTAGGTAATACTACATCAGGCTAGGTAATAATACACAGCTAGGTAATACTACATCCATGCTAGGTAATACTACATCATGCTAGGTAATATTACACCATGCTAGGTAATACTACATCATGCTAGGTAATATTACACCATGCTAGGTAATACTACATCATGCTAGGTAATACTACATCATGCTAGGTAATACTACATCATGCTAGGTAATACTACACCATGCTAGGTAATACTACATCATGCTAGGTAATACTACATCATCATGCTAGGTAATACTACATCATGCTGGTAATACTACATCATCATGCTAGGTAATATTATCACATGCTAGGTAATACTACATCATCATGCTAGGTAATACTACATCATGCTAGGTAATACTACATCCTGCTAGGTAATACTACTCATCTGCTAGGTAATACTATCATCATGCTAGGTAATATACATCATCATGCTAGGTAATACTACATCATCATGCTAGGTAATTACATCATGCTAGGTAATACTACATCACATGCTAGGTATATACATCATGCTAGGTAATATTACATCATGCTAGGTAATACTACACATCGGTAATACATCATGCTATATACACATCATGCTAGGTAATATTACATCATGCTAGGTAATACTACATCATCATGTAGGTAATACTACATCAGCTAGTATACTACATCATTGCTAGGTAATACTACATCATCATGCTAGGTATAATATCACTAGGTATACTACATGCTAGTAATCATCATCGTATATCATCATGCTAGGTAATACTACATATCATCATGCTAGGTAATATACATCATGCTAGGTAATATACATCATCATGCTAGGTAAACTACATCATCATGCTAGGTAATATACACATGCTAGGTAATACTACATCATCAGTAGTACTACTACATGCTAGGTAATACACATGTGGTAATACGAGTAATCTGTGTATTACTGCTGTAACTCTTAGTAAATCCATGTAGGTATATACATATTAGGTATCATTCTAGGATACTACATATGAGTATATCACAGCAGAATATACATGAGGTATATACACTGGATATCATATGTTATACACATAGTAATACTCATGTAGTATACACAGCGTATATTAACATAGTAATCACGCTGAAAAATATGTATAAATATCATGTAGTATATCACTGCTAGTATTACAGCAGTAATATATCAAGAGGTATTACATCTGGTAATATATCAGAGTATATACATCAGTATACATCTCAGCGATACATATGTAGTAATAATCATGTAGATATTAGAGTAATATACTCATGTAGTAAATCCAAGGAATATCATAGAGTATAACTGTAGTATATATCTGAGTATACACTCTGTAGTAATACACGAGAAATATGGGTAACCATCTGTAGTATACATTGGATAATGTGGATATACATGTAGTAATACACATAGGAATATCTGAGTAATACTCGTGGATACTCATGAGATACATTAGTATTCCTGCGTATCTAATACATCATTGCTAGGTAATATCTACATCATCATGCTAGGTAATTACTATCTAATTCATCATGCTAGGTAATACTACATCATCATGCTAGGTAATACTACATCATCATGCTAGGTAATACTACATCATCATGCTAGGTAATACTTACAATCATCATGCTAGGTATAATACTATCATCATGCTAGGTAATACTACATCATCATGCTAGGTAATACTACAATCATCATGCTAGGTAATACTACATCATCATGCTAGGTAATACTACATCATCATGCTAGGTAATACTTACACATCATGCTAGGTAATACTACATCATCATGCTAGGTAATATTACATCCATGCTAGGTAATATTACATCATCATGCTAGGTAATACTACATCATCATGCTAGGTAATACTACATCATGCTAGGTAATACTACATCATCATGCTAGGTAATACTACATCATCATGCTAGGTAATACTACATCATCATGCTAGGTAATACTACATCATGCTAGGTAATACTACATCATCATGCTAGGTAATACTACATCATCATGCTAGGTAATACTACATCATCATGCTAGGTAATATTACATCATGCTAGGTAATACTACATCATCATGCTAGGTAATACTACATCATCATGCTAGGTAATACTACACATCATGCTAGGTAATACTACATCATCATGCTAGGTAATACTACATCATCATGCTAGGTAATACTACATCATCATGCTAGGTAATACTACATCATCATGCTAGGTAATACTACATCATCATGCTAGGTAATACTACATCATCATGCTAGGTAATACTACATCATCATGCTAGGTAATACTACATCATCATGCTAGGTAATACTACATCATGCTAGGTAATACTACATCATCATGCTAGGTAATACTACATCATCATGCTAGGTAATATTACATTATGCTAGGTAATATTACATCATGCTAGGTAATATTACATCATGCTAGGTAATATTACATCATGCTAGGTAATATTACATTCGAAGCCAAATAACTAAGTAGACAAGAAACTGTGTAACGTTAAATCGGTATTTGGCAACCCATTCCCGTTGGTCGTCGTATTACGTAAGATGTATTAATGTGTGGTGTGGCTACACATGACGGTAGTGTTCATGGTATGTCAGTGTGACCTCATGTGACACACGGGGGGGGGGGGGTACACTGTACCAGGTGGAGTATTAAACGTGTGTGTGTGTGTGTGTGTCTGTGTGTGTGTAACCTCATTTAATTAGGACTGTGTTGTTGTTATTGTTATTGTTTTCGAGGAGGAAGTGTTGCCAGCTGTGTCAGAGGTTGGGGGTTGTTGTGTACGTGCTCCCGTTTTCTGTACATGTAGGGCACCTTTACGTCGGGCTACAGGTAAGCCAAGAAACTGGTGAGAACTGAAGATATTTAATGTGGGGGAGGAGGGGTGGGGGGGGGGGGTCGTAACGACCATGTAACCCATGGTAGAGTGGAGGAGGGGGGGTCGTAACGACCATGTTACCCATGGTAGAGTGGAGGAGGGGGGGTCGTAACGACCATGTTACCCATGGTAGAGTGGAGGAGGGGGGGTCGTAACGACCATGTAACCCATGGTAGAGTGGAGGAGGGGGGGGTCGTAACGACCATGTAACCCATGGTAGAGTGTGTCGACGCACTACACCGTTCTGTGGGTCTCTGCTATCTACTGTACCCACCTGCTGTACCTACCTACTGTACCCATCCACTGTACGCACCTACTGTACTCACTCACTGTACGCACCTACTGTACTCACTCACTGTACGCACCTACTGTACTCACTCACTGTACCCACCCACTATACCCACCAACTGTACCCTCCTACTGTACCCACCCACTGTACGCACCTACTGTACTCACTCACTGTACCCACCTACTGTACCCACCCACTATACCCACCATTTGTACCTACCTACTGTACCCACCCACTGTACCCGCTTCCCTATCCTTTCTTACAGGTACAGTGTTACTGAAAGCAGGACATTATGCAGGTATGGCTGTCAAGTACATTATACGTGACAACTGGAGTGTGGATGTGAGCCAGTGAGGCCATGTCTTCATCTGTTACTGGCGCTACCTCGCTAACTAGGAAATTGGCATATATATATATATATATATATATATATATATATATATTTTTTTTTTTTTTTTATACATTGTCGCTGTCTCCCGCGTTTGCGAGGTAGCGCAAGGAAACAGACGAAAGAAATGGCCCAACCCCCATACACACGTACATACACACGTCCACACACGCAAATATACATACCTACACAGCTTTCCATGGTTTACCCCAGACGCTTCACATGCCTTGATTCAATCCACTGACAGCACGTCAACCCCTGTATACCACATCGCTCCAATTCACTCTATTCCTTGCCCTCCTTTCACCCTCCTGCATGTTCAGGCCCCGATCACACAAAATCTTTTTCACTCCATCTTTCCACCTCCAATTTGGTCTCCCTCTTCTCCTCGTTCCCTCCACCTCCGACACATATATCCTCTTGGTCAATCTTTCCTCACTCATTCTCTCCATGTGCCCAAACCATTTCAAAACACCCTCTTCTGCTCTCTCAACCACGCTCTTTTTATTTCCACACATCTCTCTTACCCTTACGTTACTTACTCGATCAAACCACCTCACACCACACATTGTCCTCAAACATCTCATTTCCAGCACATCCATCCTCCTGCGCACAACTCTATCCATAGCCCACGCCTCGCAACCATACAACATTGTTGGAACCACTATTCCTTCAAACATACCCATTTTTGCTTTCCGAGATAATGTTCTCGACTTCCACACATTTTTCAAGGCTCCCAAAATTTTCGCCCCCTCCCCCACCCTATGATCCACTTCCGCTTCCATGGTTCCATCCGCTGACAGATCCACTCCCAGATATCTAAAACACTTCACTTCCTCCAGTTTTTCTCCATTCAAACTCACCTCCCAATTGACTTGACCCTCAACCCTACTGTACCTAATAACCTTGCTCTTATTCACATTTACTCTTAACTTTCTTCTTCCACACACTTTACCAAACTCAGTCACCAGCTTCTGCAGTTTCTCACATGAATCAGCCACCAGCGCTGTATCATCAGCGAACAACAACTGACTCACTTCCCAAGCTCTCTCATCCCCAACAGACTTCATACTTGCCCCTCTTTCCAGGACTCTTGCATTTACCTCCCTAACAACCCCATCCATAAACAAATTAAACAACCATGGAGACATCACACACCCCTGCCGCAAACCTACATTCACTGAGAACCAATCACTTTCCTCTCTTCCTACACGTACACATGCCTTACATCCTCGATAAAAACTTTTCACTGCTTCTAACAACTTGCCTCCCACACCATATATTCTTAATACCTTCCAAAGAGCATCTCTATCAGCTCTATCATATGCCTTCTCCAGATCCATAAATGCTACATACAAATCCATTTGCTTTTCTAAGTATTTCTCACATACATTCTTCAAAGCAAACACCTGATCCACACATCCTCTACCACTTCTGAAACCGCACTGCTCTTCCCCAATCTGATGCTCTGTACATGCCTTCACCCTCTCAATCAATACCCTCCCATATATATATATATATCTTCTGTTTCCCCTTTTAGAAAGTTAAAATACAAGGAGGGGAGGGTTTCTGGCCCCCCGCTCCCGTCCCCTTTAGTCGCCTTCTACGACACGTGAGGAATGCGTGGGAAGTATTCTTTCTCCCTTATCCCCAGGGAGGATGGATGTGCTGGAGATAAGATGTTTGAGGACAATATGTGGTGTGAGGTGGTTTGATGGAGTAAGTAATGTAAGGGTAAGAGAGATGTATGGTAATAAAAAGAGTGTGGTTGAGAGAGCAGAAGACGGTGTTTTGAAATGGTTTGGTCACATGGAGAGAATGAGTGAGGAAAGATTGACCAAGAGGATATATGTGTCGGAGGTGGAGGGAACGAGGAGAAGTGGGGGACCAAATTGGAAGTGGAAAGATGGAGTGAAAAAGATTTTGAGTGATCGGGGCCTGAACATGCAGGAGGATGAAAGGCGTGCAAGGAATAGAGTGAATTGGAACGATGTGGTATACCGGGGTCGACGTGCTCTCAATGAATTGAACCAGGGCATGTGAAGCGTCTGGGGTAAACCATGGAAAGTTGTGTGGGGCCTGGATGTGGAAAGGGAGCTGTGGTTTCGGTGCTTTATTACATGACAGCTAGAGACCGAGTGTGAACGAATGTGGCCTTTGTTGTCTTTTTCTAGCGCTACCTCGCACACATAAGGGGGGAGGGTTTTTTTTTTATTTCATATGTGGCGGGGTGGCGATGGGAATGAATAAAGGCAGACAGTATGAATTATGCACATGTGTATATATGTATATGTCTGTGTGTGTATATATATGTATACGTTGAGATGTATAGGTAATGTATATTTGCGTGTGTGGACGGGTATGTATGTGTATGTGGGTGGGTTGGGCCATTCTTTCGTCTGTTTCCTTGCGCTACCTCCCTAACGCGGGAGACAGCAACAAAGGAAAATGAATAATAAATGAAATATATATATATATATATATATATATATATATATATATATATATATATATATATATATATATATATATATATATATATATAAAACGAGAGGGGAGGATTTCCAGCCCCCCGCTCCCTTCCCTTTTAGTCGCCTTCTACGACACGCAGGGAATACGTGGGAAGTACTCTTTCTCCCCTATCCCCAGGGATATATATATATATATATATATATATATGAAAGGTAAATCGCACCTCAGTAGGAGTTGAGGCAATTTATTCAGACTTTCCAATAGCCCACATGTGTCATGGTGACAGTCCGCCTCATCATCAAGTGTTTACATTTCACAAGATTTCAAACCTCAACACCAACACAGAGGCTTGTACACCCTGTTGTCTTCAAGGCAGAGTTGACACTGACTCCATCGTTAAAGGGAAAGTGGGTGGGGGGTTGGGGGGGGTTGCCTTGTAGTTAAGGGGTTGTTGTGCGTTGGGGGTAATCTGGCCTGGGTAGCGAGAGGCGTGCTCAACTCCTTGTGTTGTCTTGATAATTCTTGTATAATGATTTGGTTGATAATTGGATGTTTTAAAGTGACCTGGGGATAGGTTAATGATAGCAGTTATTACAGATTCAGTGCCATAACTGGTAATATAATCTGATGAGTGGTACAATGTGATTGGGTTGTTAAGGTTGACAGGATGATCGTTTTCGTAATAATGATTAGCAATAGCAATACTGTGGTCATCCCTGCGCACTGAATGACCGTACCAATAACATCTCTCACATACACTTTGACCCGTCTGGCCAATGTATACATTACTTACATTTGACGGTGTAAACACTCCCAGTTTTCTGATAATTTGGCCTACCTTTGTTTGAGGTCTCACTGATAGTGTATTGGAAGACAACATTAAAAGTACTGTATTCTAGTACACACACACACACACACACACACACACACACACACACAGGCAGGATGTTTACGTGGACAGTGATTGGTGTAACCACATACTGACCTCGACAAAATCCCGGCACTGTGATTGGTGTAACTAAAGTTAGCTTTGTATTCAGGCCGGATGACTCACGTTAGCATGGATCTATGGCCGGATAACTCACGTTAGCATGGATCTATGGCCGGATAACTCACGTTAGCATGGATCTATGGCCGGATAACTCACGTTAGCATGGATCTATGGCCGGATAACTCACGTTAGCATGGATCTACGGCCGGATAACTCACGTTAGCATGGATCTATGGCCGGATAACTCACGTTAGCATGGATCTATGGCCGGATAACTCATGTTAGCATGGATCTACGGCCGGATAACTCACGTTAGCATTTATCTGCGGCCGGATGATAAGCATAAACCTGCGCGTCCAGGATTCAGCTGTGGACTAGGGAGGTCTGCTCCCCACCCCAGCAGGTCTGGTCAGGGCCTGAGCTGCTGGGTCGGGTCTTTTGGTTCACCGAGCTGTTAGCGTCTGCCGGCTGCAGTGTTGTGTGCCCTCCCTCACCTGGGGACGCACACGGCAGCCACCGTCGAGGTCATCCTCGTGTCATGTGCCTCGTTGTTGAGGGCGTGTTGTACTACCTTCCTGCAGGAGGCTCCCGCCCCAGCCAGCGTGCCCAAGGCGACATCCTCCTCCTGCAGGAGACACTTAGTATGCAGAGCGGATACTGCCATGGAAATTTTATTGGAAGGTTGAACGGTAAAACAGCGAGTGATGTGTTTACATCCACCATCCTCTTGGTGTGGGTCCAGGGTAGCAACAAGTACACTAGTTGTGATACGTGATGTGAAGCCGTTCCGTAAATAACTTATTAACGGATAACTAAAGTATTTGTCTTGTGGTTATTTACAAGTGCAATGAGCGTCTTCACCTTGACAACATGTAAACTTCAGTCCATAAATTGACATCTTTCTCGTAACTTCACATTATTTATTTATGTTTGTACCGTAAGTGGATCTTTCGCAGGCGTGAAGACAATGTTGTCATTGTGTTGTTCAGGTTATTCAGTTGTTGAGAATTAGTGCGAGATGTGGGACAGGTTTACTTTTATATGTAGAAAATTACTGCAGAACTCACAGCCCGTCATCATAACTATTGAACATCAAAATTGGTTTTGTTGCTCCTCTTTGCTTTTGCTCAAGTGTTGGTTGCCAGATGTGATCGGCGTGTTAAAGATGTGTTCAGACAAGGATGATGGAGATATTATGTTTGTGTGTATGTGTGTGTGTGTGTGTGTGTGTGTGTGTGTGTGTGTGTGTGTGTTTCGCTGTGTCGTTCATAATGTGAAACTGAAGTGTGGCTCTGTCGTGAACACCTGGCCTCCTGCCGCACGTCTTGTGATGCAAAAGTTCATGTGTTGTGTCCCCATCTTCATCACCAGAATGAAGTACCTTGTATATGTCCTCACTGGTGTCCATCTACGAGTGTCTGACCACAAGATGAACCAGTGTCTGAACCTTCATGAATCATGAGTGTCTGACCACAAGATGAACCAGTGTCTGAACCCTCATGAATCATGAGAGTGTCTGACCACAAGATGAACCAGTGTCTGAACCCTCATGAATCATGAGAGTGTCTGACCACAAGATGAACCAGTGTCTGAACCTTCATGAATCATGAGAGTGTCTGACCACAGCATGAACCAGTGTCTGAACCTTCATGAATCATGAGAGTGTCTGACCACAAGATGAACCAGTGTCTGAACCTTCATGAATCATGAGAGTCGTATTTTTCATGGCATTATTTTCTGAAATCGCCTCATCGTCTGCTGATCATGGATGTGGGTAGTACATCATGGATGTGGGTGGTACATCATGTATGTGGGTAGTGCATCGTGGATGTTGGTAGTACATCATGGATGTGGGTGGTACATCATGGATGTGGGTAGTACATCGTGGATATGGGTAGTACATCGTGGATGTGGGTAGTACATCGTGGATGTGGGTAGTACATCGTGGATGTGGGTAGTACATCATGGATGTGGATAGTACATCGTGGATATGGGTAGTACATCATGGATGTGGGTAGTACATCATGGATGTGGGTAGTACATCATGGATGTGGGTGGTACATCATGGATGTGGGTAGTACATCGTGGATGTTGGTAGTACATCATGGATGTGGGTGGTACATCATGGATGTGGGTAATACATCGTGGATGCGGGTAGTACATCTTGGATGTGGGTAGTACATCATGGATGTGGATAGTACATCATGGATGTGGGTAGTACATCATGGATGTGGATATTACATCATGGATGTGGGTAGTACATCATGGATGTGGATAGTACATCATGGATGTGGGTAGTACATCATGGATGTGGGTAGTACATTATGGATGTGGATAGTACATCATGGATGTGGGTAGTACATCATGGATGTGGGTAGTACATCATGGATGTGGATAGTCCATCATGGATGTGGGTAGTGTATCATGGATGTGGATAGTACATCATGGATGTGGATAGTACATCATGGATGTGGATAGTACATCATGGATGTGGATAGTACATCATGGATGTGGGTAGTACATCATGGATGTGGATAGTACATCATGGATGTGGATAGTACATCATGGATGTGGGTAGTACATCATGGATGTGGGTAGTACATCATGGATGTGGATAGTACATCATGGATGTGGGTAGTACATCATGGATGTGGGTAGTACATCATGGATGTGGGTAGTACATCATGGATGTGGATAGTACATCATGGATGTGGGTAGTACATCATGGATGTGGGTAGTACATCATGGATGTGGGTAGTACATCATGGATGTGGATAGTACATCATGGATGTGGGTAGTACATCATGGATGTGGATAGTACATCATGGATGTGGGTAGTACATCATGGATGTGGGTAGTACATCATGGATGTGGGTAGTACATCATGGATGTGGATAGTACATCATGGATGTGGGTAGTACATCATGGATGTGGATAGTACATCATGGATGTGGGTAGTACATCATGGATGTGGATAGTACATCATGGATGTGGGTAGTACATCATGGATGTGGGTAGTACATCATGGATGTGGGTAGTACATCATGGATGTGGATAGTACATCATGGATGTGGGTAGTACATCATGGATGTGGGTAGTACATCATGGATGTGGGTAGTACACCATGGATGTGGGTAGTACATCGTGGATGTGGATAGTACATCATGGATGTGGGTAGTGTATCATGGATGTGGATAGTGCATCATGGATGTGGGTATTACATCATGGATGTGGATAGTACATCATGGATGTGGATAGTACATCATGGATGTGGGTAGTACATCATGGATGTGGATAGTACATCATGGATGTGGGTAGTACATCATGGATGTGGATAGTACATCATGGATGTGGATAGTACATCATGGATGTGGATAGTACATCATGGATGTGGGTAGTACATCATGGATGTGGATAGTACATCATGGATGTGGATAGTACATCATGGATGTGGGTAGTACATCATGGATGTGGATAGTACATCATGGATGTGGATAGTACATCATGGATGTGGGTAGTACATCATGGATGTGGATAGTACATCATGGATGTGGGTAGTACATCATGGATGTGGGTAGTACATTATGGATGTGGATAGTACATCATGGATGTGGGTAGTACATCATGGATGTGGGTAGTACATCATGGATGTGGATAGTCCATCATGGATGTGGGTAGTGTATCATGGATGTGGATAGTACATCATGGATGTGGATAGTACATCATGGATGTGGATAGTACATCATGGATGTGGATAGTACATCATGGATGTGGGTAGTACATCATGGATGTGGATAGTTACATCATGGATGTGGGTAGTACATCATGGATGTGGATAGTACATCATGGATGTGGATAGTACATCATGGATGTGGGTAGTACATCATGGATGTGGGTAGTACATCATGGATGTGGATAGTACATCATGGATGTGGGTAGTACATCATGGATGTGGATAGTACATCATGGATGTGGGTAGTACATCATGGATGTGGGTAGTACATCATGGATGTGGGTAGTACATCATGGATGTGGGTAGTACATCATGGATGTGGATAGTACATCATGGATGTGGGTAGTACATCATGGATGTGGGTAGTACATCATGGATGTGGGTAGTACATCATGGATGTGGGTAGTACATCATGGATGTGGATAGTACATCATGGATGTGGTAGTACATCATGGATGTGGTAGTACATCATGGATGTGGGTAGTACATCATGGATGTGGGTAGTACATCATGGATGTGGTAGGTACATCATGGATGTGGAGTAGTACATCCATGGATGTGGATAGTACATCATGGATGTGGATAGTACATCATGGATGTGGGTAGTACATCATGGATGTGGGTAGTACATCGTCTGGCTCCTCACATGTAACGCTTGTGGTTCCTCGTTTGTCGGGTGGACGCAGTGCACATGGTTCCCTGGTCACTACCATCATGATACCATCCTCCGGCGAGGTCACATGATACCATCCTCTGGCGAGGTCACATGATACCATCCTCCGGCGAGGTCACATGATACCATCCACCGGCGAGGTCACATGATACCATCCACCGGCGAGGTCACATGATACCATCCTCCGGCGAGGTCACATGATACCATCCACCGGCGAGGTCACATGATGCCATCCTCCGGCGAGGTCACATGATACCATCCACCGGCGAGGTCACATGATACCATCCTCCGGCGAGGTCACATGATGCCATCCTCCGGCGAGGTCACATGATACCATCCTCCGCGAGGTCACATGATACCATCCTCCGGCGAGGTCACATGATACCATCATCCGGCGAGGTCACATGATACCATCCTCCGGCGAGGTCACATGATGCCATCCTCCGGCGAGGTCACATGATGCCATCCTCCGGCGAGGTCACATGATACCATCCACTGGCGAGGTCACATGATGCCATCCTCCGGCGAGGTCACATGATACCATCCTCCCGCGAGGTCACATGATACCATCCTCCGGCGAGGTCACATGATACCATCTTCCGGCGAGGTCACATGATGCCATCCTCCGGCGAGGTCACATGATACCATCCTCCGGCGAGGTCACATGATGCCATCCTCCGGCGAGGTCACATGATACCATCCTCCCGCGAGGTCACATGATACCATCATCCGGCGAGGTCACATGATGCCATCCTCCGGCGAGGTCACATGATACCATCCTCCGGCGAGGTCACATGATACCATCCTCCGGCGAGGTCACATGATACCATCCTCCGGCGAGGTCACATGATACCATCCTCCGGCGAGGTCACATGATGCCATCCTCCGGCGAGGTCACATGATGCCATCCTCCGGCGAGGTCACATGATGCCATCCTCCGGCGAGGTCACATGATGCCATCCTCCGGCGAGGTCACATGATGCCATCCTCCGGCGAGGTCACATGATACCATCCTCCGGCGAGGTCACATGATACCATCCTCCGACGAGGTCACATGATACCATCCTCCGGCGAGGTCATATGATACCATCCTCCGGCGAGGTCACATGATGCCATCCTCCGGCGAGGTCACATGATACCATCCTCCGACGAGGTCACATGATACCATCCTCCGACGAGGTCACATGATACCATCCTCCGACGAGGTCACATGATACCATCCTCCGGCGAGGTCACATGATACCATCCTCCGGCGAGGTCACATGATGCCATCCTCCGGCTAAGTCACATGATACCATCCTCTGGCGAGGTCACATGATACCATCCTCCGGCGAGGTCACATGATACCATCCTCTGGCGAGGTCACATGATACCATCCTCCGGCGAGGTCACATGACACCATCCTCTGGCGAAGTCACATGATACCATCCTCTGGCGAGGTCACATGATACCATCCTCTGGCGAGGTCACATGATACCATCCTCTGGCGAGGTCACATGATACCATCCTCTGGCGAGGTCACATGATACCATCCTCTGGCGAGGTCACATGATACCATCCTCTGGCGAAGTCACATGATACCATCCTCTGGCGAGGTCACATGATACCATCCTCTGGCGAGGTCACATGATACCATCCTCTGGCGAAGTCACATGATACCATCCTTCTGCGAGGTCTCATGATACCATCTTCCGGCGAGGTCACATGATGCCATCCTCTGGCGAGGTCACATGATGCCATCCTCCGGCGAGGTCACATGATGCCATCCTCCGGCGAGGTCACATGATACCATCCTCCGACGAGGTCACATGATACCATCCTCCGGCGAGGTCACATGATACCATCCTCCGGCGAGGTCTCATGATACCATCCTCCGGCGAGGTCACATGAAACCATCCTCCGGCGAGGTCACATGATACCATCCTCCGGCGAGGTCACATGATACCATCCTCCGGCGAGGTCACATGATACCATCCTCTAGCGAGGTCACATGATACCATCCTCCGGCGAGGTCTCATGATACCATCCTCCGGCGAGGTCACATGAAACCATCCTCCGGCGAGGTCACATGAAACCATCCTCCGGCGAGGTCACATGATACCATCCTCCGGCGAGGTCACATGATGCCATCCTCCGGCGAGGTCACATGATACCATCCTCCGGCGAAGTCACATGATACCATCCTTCGGCGAGGTCACATGATACCATCCTCCGGCGAGGTCACATGATACCATCCTCCGGCGAGGTCACATGATACCATCCTCTGGCGAAGTCACATGATACCATCCTTCGGCGAGGTCACATGATACCATCCTCCGGCGAGGTCACATGATACCATCCTTCGGCGAGGTCACATGATACCATCCTCCGGCGAGGTCACATCAACAGGGCACCACGTTGTGCGGGAAGCCCCCACTCCAGAGGAGTCGCACACTTCCCAGCTACTGAACTTAGCGTAGTCTTGTCTATGTATGTTTACCATCTGTCGCTCTGCAGTCGTGGGCCAATCCGTTGTTCATGATAGTGGACTCTCGACCTAGTGTGTTGTGTGATTTAGTTTTACACAGATGAAAAAAAAAAAGTATTTGAAAACTCTGTGTGTGAAACAATATGACACTATTGATGAATGATTTTGAGAAATCTGGCCTTCATCGTATTGTAATATATCGGTTGGTCGTTACATTTTCTGTCATTTGCTGTAAATGAATGTTATATTGACTTTATATTTCGATGGGAATAACTACAAGTGGGGCTGCCATGATTATTGTGAAATTTGTTCAACAATGACACGTACTAATAACCCCACTGAATTAACCCGAGTCGTATCGATCATTATAGAACTCGTCGGACACATCCGGGAAGATATTTTTTCCCCGTGTGTTCGTACCAGTCTTTAATGTGATACTTTTGGAAAACTTTGTTTTTACCACAGGATGTGTTATTTGAGTCCCGGTTATTGTGTGTAGCATTTAAGAAGTCTCTTGAGTTCGTGTAACATCAAGGGCTTTCATCACGCAACCCATGTTCTTTTTTTCATATGTAATAGTTTATTATCTCTGAAAGATATTACATTTTCTCACATTCTACTAAGAAACAACGTCATGTTTACACGTTCGTCGGTTGAGGCACATTTCGTTCATTGAATTATCTATATATTTCTTTTATATATTTCTTCGTTCATCTTTTCATTGGTGCGTCATTCCCCGGATTTTGCAGTGTGTCATCACCGTCTCTTGTGTTGGCTTGCGTGAAGGACCTGCTGAAGCCGTTCCTCCAGCATGTGCCTCCTGGTAGCTCCCAGTTCATGTGAGGACCTGGTAGCTCCCTGTTCGTGTGAGGACCTGCTAGCTCCCTGTTCGTGTGAGGACCTGGTAGCTCCCTGTTCGTGTGAGGACCTGGTAGCTCCCAGTTCGTGTGAGGACCTGGTAGCTCCCTGTTCGTGTGAGGACCTGGTAGCTCCCTGTTCGTGTGAGGACCTGGTAGCTCCCTGTTCGTGTGAGGACCTGGTAGCTCCCTGTTCGTGTGAGGACATGGTAGCTCCCTGTTCGTGTGAGGACCTGGTAGCTCCCAGTTCGTGTGAGGACCTGGTAGCTCCCAGTTCGTGTGAGGACCTGGTAGCTCCCTGTTCGTGTGAGGACGTGTTGGTTCGCTGTTCGTGTGTTGAAGTATCGTTATCGTGTACGTATCAATACCTCGTCTCCTCTTCCCACTCTCTCATCTCTTCCTCGTGTACCTCATCTTCCTCATCGAACAGGTTAAGGCCTTAGTTTGTATCTGTTCCACCTCCTCATCCGCTGTGTCTTTTCTCATTCCTGTCCTCATCCGGGCCGGCTGGTAGTCGTGTAATCGTCAGCGTATTAATGAGGCAGGAGGAACGGTTGATATGCTAATTATGAGGGAGCGGCTCCACCACTGGGTAGTTAGCGAACACCTGTGGTGGCGCCTCCCAGCCCTGCCCTCACAGTACCCCCTCCCCTGCCCTCCTGACCATGGGCCACTAGTGCCCCCCTCCCCTGCCTATCGTCACCACTAAATAACCGGGAACGACTGAAATGTCTTTCTGTCGTAGACTTTGTAAGATATTAACCTCTCAAGAAGTCCTACGCGTTTCCATATACATATAAAGAGAGAACACCTTAAACATCCGGGGCGCAAGACTCTTCACCACCTGGCCATCTACCGTCAGGAACAGCCTGGGATGCGCGTGTAGGGAAGTACGAGACAGCACAGGACCAGCACATACCAGGCTGTGGGGGCCTGAGGGTTCCGGCTTCCAACAGCTTGGTCAACCAGCAGCCTGGTTCAGCCTGGGCTGTAGGGGGGTGAACACCCTGGAAGAGATCACCAGGTGTTTTTCAACCATAGGCCACCTGTACCCCTGCTGGAGTGGAGGGCTACGTCCTCCGCTGCCCAGCATCACTCCTGACGGAGGGCGAAAAACGGAACAAGAAAATGTAGAGAGATCCCGACCTACATGACCGTTCATCACCATGCGCCACACGCTACGACTGGAAGCTTTGTGTTTACTATACATTATGTACATGTAGACGCAGGTGGCTGAGTCCTGGCTCCATTGTAGCAATTGTTCCGTGTGTAGATAAAAGGCACAAGTTCAGGTCTGCTTGCGGGAGTAACTTGTGAGAAAAAAAATTACAAATCGTAGACTGATTACAGCTGCTTTTTTGGCTTTTTCGAACATAATACTGTGAAGGATTCTCTCTCTCTCTCTCTCTCTCTCTCTCTCTCTCTCTCTCTCTCTCTCTCTCTCTCTCTCTCTCTCTCTCTCTCTCTCTCTGCACTACCACCTTCGGTATCGGGAGGTGTAGTAAATGCTGCACAGTGAGCTAGCACTTCAGTGGCTGTCAGGTTTCACTCCTTTGGCCGAGGTAATTGTTGTTTCGTTCTGATGCACCCAAACTTTGCTGGTTGCTGGCTTTCAGTCCACAAGCAGACAGTCACAGCTTCGCGCACATAACACTTGACAACACTCGGCTCTGTATCGTATTACGGTGAGCGCTACGCGGTAGCCATGCCCGCCAGGCGGCAAGGAAGCATCTCTCTGGGGTCCAGGTTTGTATGTGTGAGTTGTTTTTGTTGTTGTTGTCGTCGTCGTGTTTGGTCCCTTGTGACCTTGGCGTCATCTTCCGACGCTGAGAGGGTTGACAACTTCTGGCAGGTCAGGGGTACAGGCCAGGAGGTCAGCCATGCGCCGCTCCGCTGCTGGTGGTGACCTGGGCCCAGGTCAGTGGCGCTCCCCTGACGATCATCCTGTCGTTCCACCAAGATGATCAGTCGTGTGAGGACCTCCTGACTGGTGGTCCAGCATCTTGGTAACGTGCGGTGCAATGTTCCTAGCGGTCCACATACGAACGACCCACATGGTCATCTGTGCTACCCTACACTGAGCTCACTCTCTCGTGGAAATCTGAGCTCACTCTCTCGTGGAAATCTGAGCTCACTCTCTCGTGAAAATCTGAGCTCACTCTCTCGTGGAAATTTGGGCTCACTCTCTCGTGGAAATCTGAACTCACTCTCTCGTGGAAATGTGGAAAGTTCGTTACATTTGATGTCGTTTCCGTAACTCTGTTGTCGCTCGTTTAGGTAATTTCTCCTCAGCAGACAGTCATTCATGTACTCTCTGATTATATCTTATCCAATACCTTAGAGTTCACCCTCGTTAGTGAGACCGTTCTGTAGTTCGACCCCTTTTACAGCTTCAGTCCCTCATATGTCGTTACATCATCCTTGATGGCTCGTCCCTCAGAATCCCTCAGCCTGATTAGCTGCTCTGTATGTGACAATTTACTCTTGATGTATTCGGGGGAAAGGTTTAGATTTTCTCCTAAGTTGTACTACCCACTGAACTCCCGTCATGTTGACCCCATCTGAAAATTCAACCAAGTCTCTGAACTTCATCGTCTGTATATTATTGAAACTCCTGGCGATAATGGTGCCACCAGTGGAAGGTCAGGTATGACCTTCGGTAACTCACACTGGGTGATGCCGGATTACGGGGAAGTATGTGGTGTGTCTGGAGTCTGAGTGTGACGTAGTGCATCTGGGACGAGATGTTGAGCCGGGATATTGACCGGTCCCATCATGGTGTGTGTTGTCCTCTGTGCAGGAGTTGAGGAAGGTGTTGTCATGATCACAGGAGCGAGGAAGCGACGTGTGATGGAAGGATATGTTGTTTGTTTATTTACCTTTGATCACACTTTAAGGTACGGTAACGTCTGATGACTTCAACCTTCGACTGACACATCACCTAAACAATAGGTGACTCTCGGATGGAAGAAAAAATGGAAGGTTAGATCTTAAGAACCTTCAAGACAAGTGCGAGTAAAAACCGCTGAGGTTAACATGTCTCACGGCTCTTGCGAGTGTGTGTCAACAGACTCCCTCTGGACGGACGAGAGTCGAGACTCAGGACTAGGCGAAGGTCGATCACCATCCGCACTGACTCACACGATCATGAATTACCGACGAACGGCTGAAAGCGCAGGGGGCAGCGTAGAGCGCAGATGGCAGCGTAGAGCGCAGATGGTAGCGTAGAGCGCAGATGGTAGCGTAGGTGCGCAGATGGTAGCTTAGGGCGCAGATGGCAGCGTAGAGCGCAGATGGGAAAGACATGGCTTAGTTCACACGGAGACCCATGGAAGGTATGACATCCACCTTGCGCTCGGAAGGTGGATGTATTGGCGCAGGAGCCGTTGAAGACTTACGATGTATACACCGACGTCGAAACGTGATAAAAGTACGATAGATCCTTAGCAACATCCGTAGCTGAGACCATTGTAGCCAGGAGAAACGGTGCGGACTGTGAACAGGTAAAGGAAAGTGAACAGGGTTTACATAAGTAACTAACACCACACAAGACCAGCCAAGATGTGGTGGTTTCTTACGTCCGCTGCCTCTACCAGCCTGACGGAACACAGGAATAACCCGGCACCGTGGTTCCAGACCCAGCTGTGGGGGTAGACGACCTCCCAAACCATAGTAAGGTATACGTAAGGTAAAGTAAGGTGCCAGACCCAGCTGTGGGGGTAGAAGACCTCCCAAACCATCGTAAGGTATACGTAAGGTAAAGTAAGGTGCCAGACCCAGCTGTGGGGGTAGACGACCTCCCAAACCATAGTAAGGTATACGTAAGGTAAGGTAAGGTGCCAGACCCAGCTGTGGGGGTAGAAGACCTCCCAAACCATCGTAAGGTATACGTAAGGTAAAGTAAGGTGCCAGACCCAGCTGTGGGGGTAGACGACCTCCCAAACCATAGTAAGGTATACGTAAGGTAAAGTAAGGTGCCAGACCCAGCTGTGGGGGTAGAAGACCTCCCAAACCATCGTAAGGTATACGTAAGGTAAGGTAAGGTGCCAGACCCAGCTGTGGGGGTAGACGACCTCCCAAACCATAGTAAGGTATACGTAAGGTAAGGTAAGGTGCCAGACCCAGCTGTGGGGGTAGAAGACCTCCCAAACCATCGTAAGGTATACGTAATGTAAGGTAAGGTGCCAGGCCCAGCTGTGGGGGTAGAAGACCTCTCAAACCATCGTAAGGTATACGTAAGGTAAGGTAAGGTGCCAGACCCAGTTGTGGGGGTAGAAGACCTCCCAAACCATCGTAAGTTAAGGTTAGAAGGCGTACGTGCGTTGAGAGGGGCGCTGCTTAAACAGGTTAGTGCACACCCACATCACGTGCTCCGGTGTGACGTCATACCGCTCACTTGGAAGATAGCGCTGCGACAACACGTGCGGGTGTACGTCAGCAAGTGCGAGACATCGCAGGAGACTTTATGCCACGTGTTACGTCAGCAGCTGAGTGCTACGTGCCCCTGGCCACGTACCACGGGTCTTGGATACACACACACACACACACACACACACACACACACACAAACACACAAACACACATACACACACACACACACACACACACACACACACACACACACACACACAAACACATACAAACACTTCAATCTATGTTCCTTGGGGCATTACGTATTTGCAGTCCAGAGTTTATTGATAATGAGTTTGGGAAGATATATTGTATTGGATCTAAGTTAAATTACCCTAGATCTTTCATTGATAAATCCCTTAAGTTAGCAAAGAAATCATTTTATAGAGTTGAGCCCAAACCTCCCATTGACACCAAGAATCTTTTAGTTCTCCCTTTTAATAATAATTTCACTTTGCTTCCCATGTTGCTTAAATCCTTTAATGTAAATGTTGCCTTTAGAACAATAATACTATAAAGAATATCTTAATCAGGAATTCACCAGAAAATTCTCTTGGATGCATCTATAAAGTTCCCTGTAGAAATTGTGATAAATTCTATGTTGGTCAGACTGGTAAGGATCTTTCTGTTAGACTTAAGCAACATAAATATAGTATAATAACGGGACAAGAATCAAATAATTTGTTTAATTATGTTAAAAACTATGATCATTGTATTGACTGGAGTATTGCCATCTCAGTTATCAACTCTATTACCACGAGAAATATCATTAAATCTTCTATTATTAAATACACAAAGAATTATAATCTTAATATTAGTGATGGTCTATACAAATTAGATAACTTTATTGTTAATAAGATTTGTAAAGCGATAAGTTTATGAACGCTCGTTGTATGTTTTGGACAATCACATGTTTACCAAATGGCGTCCTAGCTTGGCCTCTTCGATGTATATCAACTGACTGTTATATTTCTCTCTTGTATCTCCCCTGATGATGTGATTATTACACGAAAGTGCACTTGGGAACTTTTCGTGTTTCATTTTCCCCGTGGACACATAGGAATATCTTGATCACGCGCAAAATTGTGATCCTTTCCAATATATATATATGTACGTGTACGTGTAGGAAGAGAGGAAAGTGATTGGTTCTCAGTGAATGTAGGTTTGCGGCAGGGGTGTGTGATGTCTCCATGGTTGTTTAATTTGTTTATGGATGGGGTTGTTAGGGAGGTAAATGCAAGAGTCCTGGAAAGAGGGGCAAGTATGAAGTCTGTTGGGGATGAGAGAGCTTGGGAAGTGAGTCAGTTGTTGTTCGCTGATGATACAGCGCTGGTGGCTGATTCATGTGAGAAACTGCAGAAGCTGGTGACTGAGTTTGGTAAAGTGTGTGGAAGAAGAAAGTTAAGAGTAAATGTGAATAAGAGCAAGGTTATTAGGTACAGTAGGGTTGAGGGTCAAGTCAATTGGGAGGTGAGTTTGAATGGAGAAAAACTGGAGGAAGTGAAGTGTTTTAGATATCTGGGAGTGGATCTGTCAGCGGATGGAACCATGGAAGCGGAAGTGGATCATAGGGTGGGGGAGGGGGCGAAAATTTTGGGAGCCTTGAAAAATGTGTGGAAGTCGAGAACATCATCTCGGAAAGCAAAAATGGGTATGTTTGAAGGAATAGTGGTTCCAACAATGTTGTATGGTTGCGAGGCGTGGGCTATGGATAGAGTTGTGCGCAGGAGGATGGATGTGCTGGAAATGAGATGTTTGAGGACAATGAGTGGTGTGAGGTGGTTTGATCGAGTAAGTAACGTAAGGGTAAGAGAGATGTGTGGAAATAAAAAGAGCGTGGTTGAGAGAGCAGAAGAGGGTGTTTTGAAATGGTTTGGGCACATGGAGAGAATGAGTGAGGAAAGATTGACCAAGAGGATATATGTGTCGGAGGTGGAGGGAACGAGGAGAAGAGGGAGACCAAATTGGAGGTGGAAAGATGGAGTGAAAAAGATTTTGTGTGATCGGGGCCTGAACATGCAGGAGGGTGAAAGGAGGGCAAGGAATAGAGTGAATTGGAGCGATGTGGTATACAGGGGTTGACGTGCTGTCAGTGGAGTGAATCAAGGCATGTGAAGCGTCTGGGGTAAACCATGGAAAGCTGTGTAGGTATGTATATTTGCGTGTGTGGACGTGTGTATGTACATGTGTATGGGGGGGGGGGGTTGGGCCATTTCTTTCGTCTGTTTCCTTGCGCTACCTCGCAAACGCGGGAGACAGCGACAAAGTATAAAAAAAAAAAGAAAAAATATATATATATATATATATATATATATATATATATATATATATATATATATATATATTAACTTTCTGAAATGGGAAACAGAAGAAGGAGTCGCGCGGGGAGTGCTCATTCTCCTCGAAGGCTCAGAGTGGGGTGCCTAAATGTGTGTGGATGTAACCAAGATGTGAAAAAAGGAGAGATAGGTAGTATGTTTGAGGAAAGGAACCTGGATGTTTTGGCTCTGAGTGAAACGAAGCTCAAGGGTAAAGGGGAAGAGTGGTTTGGGAATGTCTGGGGAGTAAAGTCAGGGGTTAGTGAGAGGACAAGAGCAAGGGAAGGAGTAGCAATACTCCTGAAACAGGAGTTGTGGGATTATGTGATAGAATGTAAGAAAGTAAATTCTCGATTAATATGGGTAAAACTGAAAGTTGATGGAGAGAGGTGGGTGATTATTGGTGCATATGCACCTGGGCATGAGAAGAAAGATCATGAGAGGCAAGTGTTTTGGGAGCAGCTGAATGAGTGTGTTAGTGGTTTTGATGCACGAGACCGGGTTATAGTGATGGGTGATTTGAATGCAAAGGTGAGTAATGTGGCAGTTGAGGGAATAATTGGTATACATGGGGTGTTCAGTGTTGTAAATGGAAATGGTGAAGAGCTTGTAGATTTATGTGCTGAAAAAGGACTGATGATTGGGAATACCTGGTTTAAAAAGCGAGATATACATAAGTATACTTATGTAAGTAGGAGAGATGGCCAGAGAGCGTTATTGGATTACGTGTTAATTGACAGGCGTGCGAAAGAGAGACTTTTAGATGTTAATGTGCTGAGAGGTGCAACTGGAGGGATGTCTGATCATTATCTTGTGGAGGCAAAGGTGAAGATTTGTATGGGTTTTCAGAAAAGAAGAGTGAATGTTGGGGTGAAGAGGGTGGTGAGAGTAAGTGAGCTTGGGAAGGAGACCTGTGTGAGGAAGTACCAGGAGAGACTGAGTACAGAATGGAAAAAGGTGAGAACAATGGAAGTAAGGGGAGTGGGGGAGGAATGGGATGTATTTAGGGAATCAGTGATGGATTGCGCAAAAGATGGTTGTGGCATGAGAAGAGTGGGAGGTGGGTTGATTAGAAAGGGTAGTGAGTGGTGGGATGAAGAAGTAAGAGTATTAGTGAAAGAGAAGAGAGAGGCATTTGGACGATTTTTGCAGGGAAAAAATGCAATTGAGTGGGAGATGTATAAAAGAAAGAGACAGGAGGTCAAGAGAAAGGTGCAAGAGGTGAAAAAAAGGGCAAATGAGAGTTGGGGTGAGAGAGTATCATTAAATTTTAGGGAGAATAAAAAGATGTTCTGGAAGGAGGTAAATAAAGTGCGTAAGACAAGGGAGCAAATGGGAACTTCAGTGAAGGGCGCAAATGGGGAGGTGATAACAAGTAGTGGTGATGTGAGAAGGAGATAGAGTGAGTATTTTGAAGGTTTGTTGAATGTGTTTGATGATAGAGTGGCAGATATAGGGTGTTTTGGTCGAGGTGGTGTGCAAAGTGAGAGGGTTAGGGAAAATGATTTGGTAAACAGAGAAGAGGTAGTGAAAGCTTTGCGGAAGATGAAAGCCGGCAAGGCAGCAGGTTTGGATGGTATTGCAGTGGAATTTATTAAAAAAGGGGGTGACTGTATTGTTGACTGGTTGGTAAGGTTATTTAATGTATGTATGGCTCATGGTGAGGTGCCTGAGGATTGGCGGAATGCGTGCATAGTGCCATTGTACAAAGGCAAAGGGGATAAGAGTGAGTGCTCAAATTACAAAGGTATAAGTTTGTTGAGTATTCCTGGTAAATTATATGGGAGGGTATTGATTGAGAGGGTGAAGGCATGTACAGAGCATCAGATTGGGGAAGAACAGTGTGGTTTCAGAAGTGGTAGAGGATGTGTGGATCAGGTGTTTGCTTTGAAGAATGTATGTGAGAAATACTTAGAAAAGCAAATGGATTTGTATGTAGCATTTATGGATCTGGAGAAGGCATATGATAGAGTTGATAGAGATGCTCTGTGGAAGGTATTAAGAATATATGGCGTGGGAAGAAAGTTGTTAGAAGCAGTGAAAAGTTTTTATCGAGGATGTAAGGCATGTGTACGTGTAGGAAGAGAGGAAAGTGATTGGTTCTCAGTGAATGTAGGTTTGCGGCAGGGGTGTGTGATGTCTCCATGGTTGTTTAATTTGTTTATGGATGGGGTTGTTAGGGAGGTAAATGCAAGAGTTTTGGAAAGAGGGGCAAGTATGAAGTCTGTTGGGGATGAGAGAGCTTGGGAAGTGAGTCAGTTGTTGTTCGCTGATGATACAGCGCTGGTGGCTGATTCATGTGAGAAACTGCAGAAGCTGGTGACTGAGTTTGGTAAAGTGTGTGGAAGAAGAAAGTTAAGAGTAAATGTGAATAAGAGCAAGGTTATTAGGTACAGTAGGGTTGAGGGTCAAGTCAATTGGGAGGTGAGTTTGAATGGAGAAAAACTGGAGGAAGTGAAGTGTTTTAGATATCTGGGAGTGGATCTGGCAGCGGATGGAACCATGGAAGCGGAAGTGGATCATAGGGTGGGGGAGGGGGCGAAAATTCTGGGGGCCTTGAAGAATGTGTGGAAGTCGAGAACATTATCTCGGAAAGCAAAAATGGGTATGTTTGAAGGAATAGTGGTTCCAACAATGTTGTATGGTTGCGAGGCGTGGGCTATGGATAGAGTTGTGCGCAGGAGGATGGATGTGCTGGAAACGAGATGTTTGAGGACAATGTGTGGTGTGAGGTGGTTTGATCGAGTAAGTAACGTAAGGGTAAGAGAGATGTGTGGAAATAAAAAGAGCGTGGTTGAGAGAGCAGAAGAGGGTGTTTTGAAGTGGTTTGGGCACATGGAGAGAATGAGTGAGGAAAGATTGACCAAGAGGATATATGTGTCGGAGGTGGAGGGAACGAGGAGAAGAGGGAGACCAAATTGGAGGTGGAAAGATGGAGTGAAAAAGATTTTGTGTGATCGGGGCCTGAACATGCAGGAGGGTGAAAGGAGGGCAAGGAATAGAGTGAATTGGAGCGATGTGGTATACCGGGGTTGACGTGCTGTCAGTGGATTGAATCAAGGCATGTGAAGCGTCTGGGGTAAACCATGGGAAGCTGCGTAGGTGTGTATATTTGCGTGTGTGGACGTATGTATATACATGTGTATGGGGGGGGAGGGGTTGGGCCATTTCTTTCGTCTGTTTCCTTGCGCTACCTCGCAAACGCGGGAGACAGCGACAAAGTATAATAAAAAAAAAAAATAATATATTTATATATATATATATATATATATATATATATATATATATATATATATATATATATATATATATATATATATATATATGCGTACGTGAGTGCATGTGTCTTTGTTCGTCTGTTTTTTGGCGCTACCTCGCAAACACGGGAAGTAATATCAAGAGAGTGTGTATATAGAGTATGTGTGGATCAGGTCT
Organism: Panulirus ornatus; assembly: GCF_036320965.1. NCBI lineage: Eukaryota > Metazoa > Arthropoda > Malacostraca > Decapoda > Palinuridae > Panulirus > Panulirus ornatus. Next base: position 16,960,810 of record NC_092259.1, read on the forward strand.
TTGCTTTCAAGAATGTATGTGACAAATATTTAGAGAAACAAATGGATTTATACGTGGCATTTATGTATCTGGAGAAGGCATATGACAGCATTGGTAGAGATGCTCTGTGGAAGGTATTAAGAATATATGGTGTGGGAGGCAAGTTGTTAGAAACAGTGAAAAGTTTTTATCGAGGATGTAAGGCATGTGTACGTGTAGGAAGAGAGGAAAGTAATTGGTTCTCAGTGAATGTAGGTTTGCGGCAGGGGTGTGTGATGTCTCCATGGTTGTTTAATTTGTTTATGGATGGGGTTGTTAGGGAGGTAAATGCAAGAGTTTTGGAAAGAGGGCCAAGTATGCAGTCTGTTGTGGATGAGAGGGCTTGGGAAGTGAGTCAGTTGTTGTTCGCTGATGATACAGCGCTGGTGGCTGATTCATGTGAGAAACTGCAGAAGCTGGTGACTGAGTTTGGTAAAGTGTGTGAAAGAAGAAAGTTGAGAGTAAATGTGAATAAGAGCAAGGTTATTAGGTACAGTAGGGTTGAGGGTCAAGTCACTTGGCAGGTGAGTTTGAATGGAGAAAAACTGGAGGAAGTGAAGTGTTTTAGATATCTGGGAGTGGATCTGGCAGCGGATGGAACCATGGAAGCGGAAGTGGATCATAGGGTGGGGGAGGGGGCGAAAATTCTGGGAGCCTTGAAGAATGTGTGGAAGTCGAGAACATTATCTCGGAAAGCAAAAATGGGTATGTTTGAAGGAATAGTGGTTCCAACAATGTTGTATGGTAGCGAGGCGTGGGCTATGGATAGAGTTGTGCGCAGGAGGATGGATGTGCTGGAAATGAGATGTTTGAGGACAATGTGTGGTGTGAGGTGGTTTGATCGAGTAAGTAACGTAAGGGTAAGAGAGATGTGTGGAAATAAAAAGAGCGTGGTTGAGAGAGCAGAAGAGGGTGTTTTGAAATGGTTTGGGCACATGGAGAGAATGAGTGAGGAAAGATTGACCAAGAGGATATATGTGTCG